>NW_017308270.1:138633-161133 GCF_000935625.1 Nanorana parkeri | reverse complement strand
AGGGCAACACAAAGCTGGCAAAGTAAGTAGTACTAACAAGGAAAAGCTGGGAGAACATTTTGCAATTAATTAGGTTAATTGGCAACAGGTCAGTAACATGATTGGGTATAAAAAGAGCATCTTAAGGTGGCCGTACACTTTGTAAAGTAATTTTAAAAACGTACGATCTGCCCATCTTGGACAGGCAGATCGTACTTGAGATCATCGCAAGCCCTCCCCCTGAGGGGCGGGCTTCCGATGACTGCAATCCCGTTCGGCAGTTGTCAAACAAGCAGGCCACTAACTTGATTCTCGGCGGGTTTTCCAGCCTGCTTGTTCGACGGAAGACGTGCGACCGTACAGTAGAAACGGTTGCACGCCTTCGCACGGTCGCACGCCTTCGCTGAGCATGTTCGGCGAACCTGAAGCCATGTGAAGCAAGCCGATGTACGGCTGAAATCAGCCGTACCAGCCTAAAGTGAATAGCCGAACAGTATTCGGCTCACTTCACTTGGGGTCGGTTGTTCACTCGGCTGCCCTCGGCAGCTTAGTGAATAGACCCCATGGTTTTTGCACTGTTTTCAAAGCAAGATTGTGCAAAAAAAAGCGCGACTAGCATGCAAAAACACCTCAACAGCTCAATCGCCTAGCTGCGAACCAGGCCTTAGATAGAAGAGCGGACCACAGTGGAGAAGTATCTTTTCTCACTTGACACTCACATGGTGTTATGCCATTGATCGTGTATTTTCTGTACAACCTTACTACTAATTAAATTTTTGTAAAAGAATATTGTATCTTGTAATATGCAAAGACTGCAGTAGATGGCAGCAGCACAAGGTGAATCAAAGCAGAATACATTTATCAGCCAGAAATAGCCAGTAGAATGTTAATAGGACTGTGTAGTAAGTTCCTATGAAGGTATTAAAGCCCAACTCCGAGCACAATTATCTTACTGGAGTTCAGTAAGCTCAAAATTGCCTTTGAAATGAAGCCATAATATGAACTGCCTAATTCTCCCCGCAGATCATCTGTAAGTTGTTTTGTGTAATAAATTAAAATGTTTCAGAAATGAAATCATTTTTGGGTCACGCCTTAATGACCAAGGAAACATGTGGGTCCCGAGGTTACACAGGTTGAGAACCACTGATCTGGTATACATTTGGGTGAAAGTCCAGCTCCCGCTCGACTCCCCTTCTAATCTTCATAACTTGAAGATCTCTATGGTTGGGCAGACTTTCTGAAAATCATTTGGATGATGTCTTTATTTCAACAGTTGTTCAGAAGGGAGTCTATTAGACCCCTAATGTCACCTCTGTACTCCAATGAACATCAAGCACAGATCGCACTGAATCAGCTTCATACCCAGTCACAGTGGCCGGGGAATGACCGCTCTGAAACTGCAAGTGTGAAAAGCTTGTCATTTCCGGCTTAATTCTGCACAGATATGAATGCGGATGTTTGCTGATCGTCCTCCGTCCCACCTGCTGATGATGAACTACATTTCAGGTGCAGCTTCAACACAGAAATCTGAGATGACAGCCACCTGTTCCAGCCCTTTTTCAATGAATAGGGGAGGATTTTATGTCAATGTCTCATGTTGTACTGTCCTTGGAAGTCAGTTTTACACCATTTTAATTTGCAGAACAGTGCAAATGTTCCTTAGCATACTCTCCAGCCAGTCAGCACAAAAAAAAAACATTTTAAAGTGTTTAATGTTGTGGAAATGTTAATCCGCGGATTGTCCTATCCATGTGCGCCTTACCTTTTAATAGATATAAATTAATGTATGTTGCCATATTTGATTCCGTACAGAAACACACTGTAAGTCTTCACATTTTTTGAGCAAGTCTGGACTTCTGGTGTGTTTTCATTTCAGTACAGCGCTGCATGACGGAATAAATGTCAGTCAAAGTACCGCAGCGCTGAATACTGAAAAATGGCCTGGATGGGAAGGGGGTTTAACACCGCGGATGTCAACTGGTTAAAGGAAGATGGAATTTATCTTCAGGGCATGCGCACATACAATTTATTCATTGATACATTTATATTTATCTGGCGGCATCTCTGTGGGTCACGGGTGGGTGCTGCGGGGATTGATTTGCAGTGTGCCTGCTGTCCCCTTTTTGGACAGAGTATCCCAGGTTGCTAAGAGCCAGGTGGGGAGATGTGTGTGTGTAAGGGCCATATGCATCTCCCTGTACAGCTCTATGCAACCTGGGACGCTCTGGCTGGCGCCTGCTCAGCTCCTGGCAACCAGTGACATCACTGGTTGCCAGGAGCTGAGCAGGGCGCCCTGACCAGCGTATGCTCCCCCCACTAATGCCTCAGGTGGCGGAAAGCCTAAGGACAGCCCGATAGATAGATAGATAGATAGATAGATAGATAGATAGATAGATAGATAGATAGATAGATATACAGTATACATGTCCCAGGTCGGGAGCTTTATAAATTGCCCTGCCCATGTGTACCTTTATTTTTGCTAGTTTAAAACTGAGCTGACTGGCTGTTTGCCCTTTTATTATGTTACAGGCAGTTCATTCCTAGGCATCTGTCAGGCTCGTCCTTTTACTCAACAGTTCCGCAGCTGCAGTCCATTTCCCATCAACCCGCTTGATTGTGATAGCATCTCACTTTTCTGCCTTACCATTCTACCCAGTTTGTCTGGTTACAGCCAACAAGGAATCCAGAATTAGCAAGACATATTTTTTTTTTACTTTCAAGAAGCCTGAAAAATCATCCTTGATTTATTGGAAACCTGTATTGCATTGGAATCTTCTTCTAAGTCTTCTTGGTGAATTCGGTTGAAAGCCATCATATTCTCCTTCCAGACTGGGTCTCAGGAAGTATACCTGCATAAACATGAGATTGAGACAGAATAATGAGAGACTCCGATGTGGGTGCAACCAAGCTAAAATCTATGGCACAAAGAGCTTGCAACTGAACTAAGTTATAAAGCATCACTGATTTGCTCAGCCTGCTATGCTCTATCTATCTTTTTGAGAAGACTGACCCTTTAAAGGAGAACTATGACATGAGTGATTTCCACTCACCTCATAGTTCTAAGCCGACCTGTGACAATGAGACTGTCACAGGTCGGCTCAGTAGATCGGGAGGTGAGGGAAAACATACCGGGTTCCCTCACCTCTCGTTCCTGTCACGGCTCTCTGCCGTGACAGGGGGAGGGGCTGGATTCCCCGCTCCGATCTGCCAGCGCTGACTGGCGGAATGGACGGGGGAGGGGGCGGGTACAGCTGGCTCTGCCTCTAGATAGGCAGAGCCAGCTGTCACTCACGCAGCTGGGCGGATCCCGTCATCTAAGTCGGGATCCGCTCCAGGTGCGGCGTCTCAGTATACCGTGAGCTGTAGCTCGCGGTATACTGAGCTTAGGGTAACGGGAGGACGCTAGTTTGTGTCCTCCCGTTACCCCAAGGAGAACTATGGGGAAAAACACTGACCCCATAGTTCTCCTTTAAGGAGATAAGTTTGTAGTCGACACAAAATGTGATTCATCTAAATAAAATGCAACAGTGGGAATCTCTTCAAAATTTAAATTGCAACATGCAGAAGCTTTTGGCATTGCCATGCTCCTGGCAAGTTGATGTTTTCATAAGTGGGACTGAGAAAGAACACGCTGCAATAATAAAATTAAACTCAGAAAACACTTGAATAAATAAATGTATAATTTAACCCAATGCCCTATTAGAAGTTAATTTCTTAACAGAGTTAATGCATGAATAAAATACAGATTGACAAGGTGAAAACCAGAAGTGAGTCATTTACTCACATGTTATTAGTTGCAAAAAGGCACATTTTATTAATGGCAAGTTATAAGACACTGCAATAAAGAAAATGAAAGCAATCCACCACAAACTAAACTTAATGGGGATTTAAAATTTACGAGGTGAACGCTGGACTACTAAATCATTTGTTCATTGTTCTCTAAGGGACACAGGAGAATTCTGACACCATTGGGATTATACTGCTGCCTACAGTAGGAATTGGACACTGGCAAACAAAAAAAGCCATTGGCCAGTCCCTCCCACCTTGGAGACTGTACCCAGATCCCACCATGATGAAGATGTGGAGCCTACCTGTAATGTGGCAATAGGTTATGCTAGTGGCGATCCCCAAAAACTTGGGTACTGGTTTGTTGGCCGCAGAGGGATTTACAGGTGAAGTGTCATGACATAGCCTCAGGTGTGATCCTGATCCCTGAAGACTCCCTTAGGAGTATGCACATGGTTAAAGCAAAGTATGTTTAGAATGTGACATGTTCATTGGGTTCTGCATGTGGCATTCTACAGTGCTTTTGTATCGTGCTTGTTTGCTGCAGGATGCTTTCCAGGCCTATAACTACAGCATGTGCCACTTATGAGCTTGGCTCACTATTGTGTGTATCTCCTACTACTTCTCCCTGAAAGGGTTAATGTTCTGTAAATATAAGCCTTGCATCAATAACATTCCTTCTGCCTTGTTTTATACCCCCTTACCAAATTCTTTGTCATTGTGATCGCCACTGGGATGTCTGCATGACATGGGGTAAGCCTCATCTACAAGCTATGGTCAAAGGCTTTATTCAGACGGTTGGTAGATCCACAGCCCCTCTGAAAAGCAATCATGGTGGATTGTTTTTTAGAGTGTAGTAGAGCAGATGGCAGTAATGCCTCCTGAGTTACATTTTTTTACTTTTTTTTTATTCCAATGGGGATTTTCTATTGCAATACCTTGCTGCAACAGCATGGTCAACTGGTTGAGGCATGGTCCTATTGATTGCAACGGTTGCATTTGGCAAGCAGCATCACCTGCCAAATGCGTCCTGCTGTTTAAAATTAGCCACGGCATATGTAGGAGAGTAAACTCTCTATTAAAGTGACACTAAACTCAGGAGTTTAATCTTAAAAATGCATTCAAGTACCTTAACTATAAACAAAAATGTATCTTATTTGTGTATCACTCAGCTGTAGATCCTCAAATCATCTCTGAATTCATGCCAACACTGTCCTTCCTTCTGGAGGCTTGATTGTCATTAACTATCCCGTTTTCCTGAACAAATTCTACCAGATAATCCTTTATTATGCCCTCTAGCATACTTCTGTTCCCCATGGCCCCTGTGTGTGTTGTAAAGTAGCCACCGCTCCAAGCTTTCTCCCGTGGTGGACTACAATCTCAATACAAATTATAATCTAAATATGATAGTCCATCATGGAGTGGTCGCTACTTTACAACACACAGTAATAAAATTAACAATGTGCCGAGATTGTAGTCTATCACAGGAGCGATCTCGGAGGGGTGACTACTTTACAACACACACAGGGACCATGGGGGACAAAAGTAGCCACCCTCTAGAAGGAAGGACAGTGTCAGCACCAATTCAGAGATGATTTGAGCATCTACAGCCAAGTGATACACAAATAAGATACATTGTTGTTAATAGTTAAGATACTTGAATACATTTTTAAAGTTTAACTCCTGCGTCTAGTGTCACTTTAATAGTGCACATTTTATAGTGCTTTACAGAGTACATGGAACCATTCACATCCATTCTTTGCCCAAAGAAGAATACAATGTTATGTCCTTGCTACAGCCATTAATGCACTAGGGTTATGTTGGTCAGAAGCCACTTAGCAGTCTTTTGGAAGCAAAATCAGAGCAATCAGTGGAAAGACATGGCTAACAAACACCATACAGTGCAGAAGCTGAGGGAAGCCAACCCAGGACCAAAAAACTGCAACTCAAAGTTCTTACCACTGAGCCACTGTGCTGCGCAGTACAGTTTTATGATGTAATCACATTGTTAAGACTTATGAAATACATTCAGAGGTAGTCTTTAGTCCCTTTTGAGTTTAACATTGCTAGGTTCGATGAAACCTGGCTCAAAATGCAAGTTTGACTCTGAGTCAACGTTGATGAATACAGTCTTCCCTGGTGGTCACATTTCTAGTCTCTTATGTTACTGTAATTCCCCAATTGCATTCCTATGAAGAACGTACTGCGTTCCTCCCTGACATATTAGTCATGTTCCCTTGTCTACCTCTATCACGCCATGCATTAGCATTCCCGAGGGACTGTCCACAAGGTGCAGAAAGAATAGACAGAGAATGTTCTCACTGAATATTATTCTTTATTGGAATAAATCATTTGTTTATAAGCTTAGCTTTTTCCAAAAACATTACATAACATTTTAAGGTCAGTGTTTTCCTAACTTTAGTCGGTTGTGTTCTAGTATTGCCGTCACTACCTTTGTCCTGTGCCATATGTAATTGTAATTTGGGACACAGTGTTTGCTGTATGTGCCATCTTCTTATTTTATAGTATATGTTGTACTTTCAGCATACTTTAAAGCTTTTTTCTCCTACTTTGGTCTCTGGTGTAGACATCCATGCAATCCAGACCTGCCCTCCAAGGTATTCCTATGCTAATCAAGACTCACCCTCAGTGGAATATAAACCAGACAGCTGAAAGAGCACAGTTGTAGCACCCCATAGTGATTAGTTGTTAAGCCTGGGCTACTCTATAGTTTCCAGCTACGGAAGGTCTGAGACCCCGATTACATTGATGCAGCACCACACACTTATGCCTATAGGTCACATCAGGAAACATATTCCCGTTACCCTAAGGAGAACTATGGGGAAAAACACTGACCCCATAGTTCTCCTTTTAATTATAAAAGGTCCCTCGGAATCAGGGGCTCCAGGCCTGATCCGTCAGGGACCTGCTAAACGCCCAGCCCACAGTCACCAGGGTCTCAGATTGCGAGGCGCATAGTCACACCAGGGAACCCATCTCACCACCGCCCTGTCGGCCAGCCCAGGTTCATAAGTCTACTACTTGTCACCTGAATGAGCTGCTCTCATGTCGTTTTTCCCCAGGTATAGGCTTATCATCGTGTTCACCTGGGTCCCAACCTGCATTTATTTTCTATTTCAATCTGCCTCCAACTGCCAATCTCCTGAATTCACACCCAGGCTGCACCCATGCTATGCCCCTATTCCTCACTGCAGGAAGTGGAGGTCATGCCTACTCCTAGTAAGCCTTACATGGTTTTCAGAAAATAAACATCACACACTGTTACACATGACAATACTTGTCAGAAAACATCTGATCAGGGTCTGGTTATAGATCACTTAGGAGTGCCAAGTTCATTGTCAGATCAGAGAGGAAGAAGTCTCCACACTGGAATGAATCTGGCATTACCCTGCACTATCTATGGTTTGTCCACTTTTTCATTAGTATTCCTACAAACTTGACGTTGAGACTTCTGTAAGGATTCTAGAAGCAAAATCCTTATATTAGTATGAAGGCTACAAAGTAGAAATTGTAAGTGTAGCCCAACATTTTTTTTAGTTTTACATATTGTGTGGAAGAGTTAACTCCTTATTTTTAGAGGTAATTTTTTGTCATATTTGAGAGAGTTCCCTTCTTTGCTAGTTTGCAAACTTTGTGGCGAATCCCACTGAAGTCTATAAGAGTGCATCTTGTTATTCCATAGTGGCCATTTGTAGGGCTAACAAGCAAAAAAATGTCAAACAAAAGGCATGGGTAGCTGGGCATCGCCATTGGGAATATATACAAATGTAAAAAAATAAGAAATAAAACAATTTTTCAAATTGAAATGATCTCTACCAACACAACACAATTGTCAGCTCTTCCTTCCAACCCATGCTGACAATACGGCTGCTGTAAACTCTCCCTTCTATAGAGATGGGACAGGGTCTTCAATTGTTACAAATTATTTCTGGCTGCGAACCTGCAAAGTTTTTGGCCAAAAGTTTACAAACTTGATGAATGTCAAGGATTTGCCCCAAGCCCATGTTTGACTGAAAATTACTTCATCATAAAACACTGTACTCAAATTAATTTCATATCTTTTTTGAGACATATAGAGTTTCCTTTTAATAACCCTTTTTATTTCTTTTTTTTTTTACTATATAAAGGGAAAAAAGACCTAAAAAAAAAAGAAAACAACAATTTCCTTTAATTTCTGTTATAAAACAATTTAAATAAAAATGTCAGGACAATAGAGTTCCTATTTTTGGAAATTAGGCACTCCAAGGTGATCTGATTTTTTGCAATGTTTTGGAAATGAAGAAACACTAGATCAGGGGCGGCCACAATTTTTCTTCTGGAGATCTACTTTTCAAATGACAAGCTCAATGAGATCTACCAACGAAACAACACCTGCATTCAGGGGTGGGAGGGGGCGTGGCGGTGCATTGAAGTTAATGGCACCGCAGGCAGGCCCCTCGCCCACAGTGCTATCGCCTGCACCCGGAACCCAGGCACATTAGTGCCTGCGTTCCAGCCCAGTGTGATCCGCAAAAATGCTTCGAGCACTATTTTTGCAGATCGCACTGGACCGGAATGCAGGCACTAATGTGCCTGCGTTCCGGGTGCGGGCAATTGCACTGTGGGCGCGGGGCATGCCTGCGGTGCCATTGACTTCAATACAACCCCCCTCCCGCCCCTGAACGCAGGTAGTCGGCCGGCTTACATTTCAGTGCGTCCTAGAGGCCCCGGCGTCTTATCCTCCCATGGTGCTCTTGTGGCCGACGTTGCACACAGATTTATTTACAAACACTGGAGTGATCAGCTGATCGCTCCAGTGTTTGTCCTGCACGGAGGACCGGTACATATCACTGATATGTACCGATCCTCTGCCGCTCGGCCACGCAAATGGGGGCTCAGCTTCTCCCATGGATCCCCCCTGCTTTCCCAGGAAGAGGCAGCGGGGGATCCGACACAAAGCACTTCAGCCGCGGGGGGAGGGGGCGGCTCGCTGTCACAGAACTAAAGCCGAGCGGTGAGGGGGAGAGAAGCGTTGGCTGTTAGATCCAGACAGAGCGTCTCTCTCTCTCCTCACTGCTCGGCATTAGTTCTGTGACAGCGGCTCCGCCCTCCCCTGCCGACGGTTCCTTCACTTCTTCTCGGATCCCCGCTGCATACAGATGGGGAGAGCAGCGGGGATCCAGAGGAGCCCCACCGGCGGGAGGAGAGGACATCGCGATCTACCAGTGATCGCGATCGACCTTATGGGCACCCCTGCACTAGATACATTAAATGTACAGGACATACAAAGAGGGAGGTGGAAGTGAAGGGGTTAATGTACAAGTCACATACAGTGGGAGAAGGGAAATTAAGGGTTTAATGTACAGATGTGCAGGATAAGGGAGGTGAAGGGGTTAATACACTTATCAGAGCAGAGACAGAATGAATGCTGTCATATATAAGAGAGGAGGGAGGCTAAAGGGGTTAAACATGGTTTAAAATTTTATTTTTGTATGCTGCTACTGCAGCTTGCTTTCACCAGGAAGTAATGGATGGAAGAATCTTCCATTTGTTACTTCCTTTATTTACCTCTTCCTCTGTTGTAAGAGGAAGGTGAGAGCTGGGCAATGAAAACATTGCCATGTGCTCACTGTGATAGCCAATCACAGTTATCACAGGGCATAGAGCCAGTCCAATCTGTGCCTGAAGCTGTTGAACGACAGTGGGGGCAGTGGCTTCTGTGGATGTGCGCACACTCCTGGAGCAATGGGGCTGTGGACCAGCCCCAATGCTGTTCCCAATGGGGCAGAATATGTATATTCTGAAGCAATATGCAGATTGCTGTTGAATGATAAATACCCTCAGCCAACAACCTAAAAAGCAATCCTTAAAGAACTCTGGGCATTTTGTAAAGTAACCCTTGCAGTGGGACTATCCCTGCACTGCAAGGGTTAGGTGCTCATTTTGGTCTATGGGCTGGAATAAGGAAGATACACTCGCTTGATCCTTAATCCTGCAGCGGTTGGTGCTCAACTCTCTCCGACTGTGGAATGTCCCTTGGAGTCTACACATCTAATGGAGGTCAATGGACTGCCATAGACCAGATGATGTCATGGGTCCTAAGACTGATGGAACACGGGAAAAGAGGCTGTGGGGACCAGTCTAGCAGCCAGGAAGGACTGAGGATCAGATGAGTATATCTTTTTATTTTAGCCCATAGAACAAAACAAGCATTTAACCCTCGAACTGCGGGAGTAGCTCCACTGCAAGGGTTCATTTTTGTTAATGTCTGGAGTTTTTCTTTAGTCATACACAAATTTATGATTTTGAAGGAATGAAATAACCTGTTACCGTGTTTTAGGACTGTGGAAGTAAACCCCCACAACCATTAGGGAATATTATAAATCCCTGCCGGTAGGTTGCTGGCCGAGTTAATTTCCTCTGTATTGTTAAATATGTAAAATTGGGACAGACTTGTATGATGCTGCCAGTTGTTTTGTATTTTCTCTTGATTTAGACTATACATGACACACCACCATTTTACCTAAAATGATGATCTGACATGAACAGAACCACTGGATGGTGGTTACACAACTTTTTATGTCCTAGAAGTCATGAAATCAGATTACAAACAAAGAAAAGTGGCAAGCACATCATAAAACTCTAGACGTTTATGGTCAATATGTTCCTTTATGCCTTTGTGAAATGTAAAGGGCTGAGTTTCCATCAGGATGAAATATGTACACAAGATGTGTTTTATGGATCCTATCCAGCTTTAAGAAGTGCCTGCGTGAGTCATCGTTAAAAGCTAAAGTATAATCGAAGACCCCTACTGTGATATGTCTAGAGGGTTTCTCTATTAATGAAGAACATTGTGTCTTTTTCTTATCTTGCTAATCGAGAGGTTATAGAGTTAAATTGCCTAATTATTGTAATACAGCTCAAGGCATCCTGAGCAAAAGAGGATACAGATGGTTTCCAAGTACAGTAATATTTCAGACAATTTTGTTTGATTTGATTTTTATGATCCCTTCATTTTCTCTGTCCTTTTTGTTTTCTTGGAAACTTGTCCCAGCTTTTTCCAACGTTGTTCGTGTCTAATGGCCCCTTCTAAAAAAATTTGGCAATTTAGATTTGTTACGTAAAAATAGATTAGTTGCTTCGAGCCAAACAAACTGGGGAGGGAGGAATGGAAGAGACCATCATTAGAGGCCCTAAATCTTCTCTAATACTCTACAAGAAATTGGATACATTGAAATAATCAATAGAAAATATGTGAATGTCAAGTCCCAAAATTATTCAGCCTGTAAAAACATACAGATAATGACTTGAATTAGTTAGCTTGTGGATTTGAAACAAATAATTTAGTCAGATAGTTAAAAAAAACATAGTTTAGAACAGTTTTACGTTCATTTAAAAATGATCCCAAGCATTTTTAAAGTTGAACTCCAAGCAAACAGCTAAATACTATCACACAGAATTGGAAATGGGGTTTTAACTGCAGCAACCCAATCACAAAAACAAGAAATAGTTTGCATTAAACATAAATAGTTTATTTATACACTTTAAAAAGAAACCCAAAAGTTAAAAAAACTCAACTTCATGCGTCTACGTGGACAACCTCCAAACAACCAACCATCTCTATACAGAGCAGCACCAATAACACCCAAAAATTACAATGTCCTTTTGTCATAGTGATGGTTCCAAAGGTACAAAACAGAAATTGGAGACGGAAGCGCCACAACCTAGCGCAATAAATGTGTTGAGAAGGTTGGGGGAGGGTGGTGTTCAACTCACCTGCGGTGGGGTAGGTACTCGCTTAGACAGGTGGTTGAGAGCGTTGTTTGGGGGTGGCAGACGTGATGAAGCCGTTCTCTTCTTCATTCGGCGGTAGCGTTATGGACCCAGGGATGGTGGATGGAAAGGAACAACACAGGTGGTGAGGTTGGAGGAAAGGCCACAGGCCAACAAGTACTTCTGTAACTCACTGTTAGGTTAGTAGAGATGCGTTGTCAACGACGGAGCTGTGGTGCGTGGCTAGTGGCGGTGCTGTCCTGTTCTGTGGAGATTCCAGTGGATGATCCTGAAGATGGGAGTGGAGGCGTAGGAGGAAGGGAGCCTAGATTTTCCACCGACGGGCACCAGACAGGAGGCAACTTGTTGGGCGGTGCTTCGGGAGCCGTGGCGTCCTTGTTGCCGAGAGACGGAGGGACTAATGGGCAAGTGCGCTGCCGCGTTGTGTAGGCGCTCGGCTGTTCAGAACACGCCGTCTCCCTGTGTGGGCCGGGCGTAAACGTACCTCCTGTTTTCAGTTAGTCATTAGTGACCTAGGCTATGGCGCAATATCTCTGCATTTAACCCTTTTTTGTTACATACGGCTGTGATGCTAGAGTCCCAAACTCCCCGCTAAAGATTGGGAGTGATGCCTGGGACTCGAACCTGAGAAGCCGTCTCCACCCACCAACCTACTGCTACCCTCCGCAGTTGTGATCCCATACGTTGCAACTACAGGAAGTGTGACATCGGCCAGCGCTTCACTTCTCCTCGGATACCCACTGCCTCTGCACATACAGGCCGGGGAGAGCAGCGGGGATCTAAGGAGAAGCTGCAGGATGTGACGATCTTCTGTGTGTGGCTGCGTTGGTCAGGATGGAGAGCTGCTGATCTGTAAATATCTGTCATATTTACCGATCCTCTGTGTGCAGAACAAATACTGGAGTGATCAACTGATCACTCCAGTGTTTGTAAATAACTGGGGACACATAGTACTATGTGTCCCCAGGTATGAATGAACAGGAAGCGCTTTACCTCACTTCCTGTTCATTCATGAGTTTCTGAATGGCTAGTAGCACTAACTACAGAGGCTTCTCCCCATTCAGAAACTGGATGATAGTAAATATTTTCTGAATGAATGGGAAGCCTCTGGACTTTCCATCCATTTATAACAGGGGCTGCAGAAAAAGAGATTGAGGACTCTGTATCCTCAATGTATTTTTCTATTTTAAAAGGGAAATGTCAGGGGGCTGTTTAGATCCCTGACATTTCCCCGAAGCCCCCCCCCACAGTAGAAAAAATGTAAAATAAAAAAATAATATAAATAAAATAGAAAATAAAAAAACATCCTGGAGGCAGGGTGCATTTCTAAAGCCTGCTTGCTCATGTGACAAGGAACTAAAAGGATTGGTGTGCTGGTGACATTTCTACATTTTGCTGATATTTGCTTGCCTCGGGCAAAAGGAGCTAGCTGCGGCTCTGCTCACCTCCACAACATCTGAAACTTCAGTTTTTGGTGTACTTACCCTATGAAAGAATAGCTTATTACCAACGTTCACCTCTGACTTGACTAACACTAGAAATTATCATTTTTCTACATTTGGACAAAGAATGTTATTGTATCAGCAGCAACAGCTGGGCTTTCCTTGGTCTGGCCAGAGTAAATGGTAATTAACTCCTTCAATGTTCTTTTGATAAAGTTTGCTCTGTGTTTTACAGTGGAAGCCTCTGTAGTGCTCATATCTCATTTGGCAAAGTGAATGACAGATTATTGGAAGCGCCCTGACAAGCAATGAAAAGCAATTTTCTTATGATTGTCTTGGAATTCATTTTATTCTGTAAAGAATGTTTTTTGTACATTTGCACTCAAAGAGTTTCATAATTCCCCTTTTTTTGTACATGACAGGCACTGAAGATAAGTCCGTGTGGGTGCAATACCCCATCAGTTTTTGCCGAACATCAACAAGTCACCTAACTCTTTCAATATTTCCCTTTATGTTGTGTAATGTCGACTATTACTGTAAATCTTTTTGACAATTATCTGTATATATTGGCAGGCAGTCAATGAACTCTGCAGTATGGTAACAATATGTTTAGCTTAGCTCACATCCTTTCATTGTTTCTGTAACCTATAATTTGAGAGGAACTCTGGCAAAAGAAGCCAATTCTTTTTAGGCCGCTATACCATTGCCCGCATGATATAGTATATTTAAAGCCCAAACCTATTTTCTGTTGTGGATATAATGGGTAAAGTTCCTGTCAATGTTTTTTGTGTTTTTTTGCTCTGTCCCATTGGGGAGAGATTCCTTTACTTCCTCGCTCAAGACAGAACTGGAAGTGAGAGGAAATCTCTCCACAATGAGGAATGCCCCCTTAGTTGTCACCAGAACAGATATCCCTATTGGAAGGTTTTCACCTACAAAATGTTGGATTTTCTATTACTTTTAGTCCTATTGACAATGGTAACAAGGACAAATAGAGAGAATGAATCTTCCCAGTGAAAACAAAGACATCAATAAAAGATTTTACCTGTTGGTAGGTACTGCAAAAGGAGTACAGTCCTCGATAGATGGATGTGTGTGGTGCATGTAATGTACTTCCATAGGCAGCTCTCTGATTTACAGAATCCTTAGGTAGGTTTTTGTAATAATGTAGGGAAAGAATAAGGGGTAAGAGCACCAGCAGTCTACTGATGTGTGTCCAGAATAAAATGAATCAATCAGAAGACTGGTGCTCTCATCTTTTACACTTCCTCAACAATAAAAGCCTAACAGAAGTTCCATCCCATCCCTAAATCTAAAATGAAAATGGCTTTAAAATAATTTAGAGTAATTTGTTTTCCTTTGCAGTATGTCCCTCGCCCTGCTATATCCTTCTGTGGTTCTTTGTCTTTGGATCCTTTACAGCACTGGTTCTTAACCTAATGGTAACCTAACTAGCAGCAGATACTCCCCTTCCTTCCATTCCCCCTTGTTCCATAGGGGGGAAAAGAGAATTACCCAGTAACTGTGAGTATGGAGAGCATAATGTAGAGGTTGATGGGTTGGACATTTTACTGACTTCCTAAACATTTAATTAGGAAGCAGAGGGCAACAGTAATTAGATAGCACTACTTGGTCAGTGGAAATGGGGAGAGATTTCCACTGAGCAGGGGTGTAGACATCTGACCATTTGGTTCTAAATGACCAGGTCCCCATAGATCCTTTTGCTGCTAAGAAAACAATTCTCCCTAGTATGTGAAAAATTCAGTAACATGAAAGACAGATTGACTCCCGCATATCTCTGCTGCTCTTCACCTCCCAGGACTATACTATTAGCTCCACATGTACCTCTGAAAGAGACAATGGAAGCCAGTTAGGCAATTTGAAACTCCGGATTACAAATAAGACTATTCCAGAAAATGATCCATTGGTAATGGATTAAAGCTGCTCAGCATCAAATTTGGAACAATCTAGCTGCAGATGTTTTGTTACATTAGACGCTTCTAGAAATTGCTTGGGCATAAAACATACATGCCTTTGTTAAATGATTTCAGAATCAAGCATTTTCCAGGTCATGGCTCTCTAGGCTAGTAAGGGTTACACAAAACTTCAGTTAAAAAAATGATTTCCCATCCCAAATAAAAGGAACAACTTTAGAAGCCTCATCATTATCCCTAAGTCCCAAGTTTGGTCATCTATCATCTTAGGCGAAAGCTCTGCCAAAGAACACAACAAGGAACGACATTAAACGTGGCACAGATGTCACTCAATAATTTTCAAAAGTTTAAACAATGTTGTTGAGCTACTACTGTTTTATGTGCTTGGCAGTAATGTGGCTTGTCAAAGAGAATTGTTAGAAAGGTATTTATAGAGCATTGAATCCACTGGGATCCATTTCCAAGTATTAATGAAGCAAAGAAGCAAGTATTTATTGCTGTTTTTGGCTACAGTGCTTGCAGTGTAGCAGTTTCTACTTTGATGCAGAAAATACCATAAAACTTAAAGAAAAACTCTGCAGGGCCATCTTATTAAAGTTTATCTAACCCAAAAACAAAAATGTAATATATTGGAGCTTGCCAGTGCCTAGATGTGGTGGCCACATTAGTATTCTTTATTCAGCTTTTTTTCCCTTTATCTTAACCTAGCAATCCTGCAAATAGCACAATTCTTGTTCCTTCATGCATGCATTCATTTCTCCACTCAATCTATGGGGACAGCGATGGTTGTCACACAGGCTGGACTTCAAACCTGTCTTCCTTTGTTCATCCCCATTACATGATGGATTCATAGGACTAGTAGTTTGCACTACAAAGATAAGATTTCTTGTGCATTTTACGTTCACAAGAATTGTCAAGGACTCTGCAGTTCTGACAATATCAGCAGGTATTTTTTGTACTTGATGAAAATGTTCTTAGCCCAAAAATCAAAACTAATGGAGCCACCACATCTGATGATTCACAAGCTGGAATATATCAACGTTTTTTTAATTTTAGACATGCTTTAGAAGAGCCAAATGAACATTTGCCATGTACAATAAAATAAGGCCCAGTAGCATACTTCCTGCTCTTTAAATTTGATAGCAGTTTTCGGTATTAGATGTTCTGATATAGATCACATCTGAATCCTTTGGAATTCCCGCAAAATAAAGTTGCTTCCTCAAGGCCCATGTGTTAGTGGATTTATAGTTCCACAGGCCTTGACATATAAGGTCAGAGGTTTCTTCTTTGCCGTGATACCTATTTTCCACAAAACGCGAGAAGAATTATGAAGGTATTGATCATGAGTAGGCTGAATTTCACCATTTGGTCAAAATGCTTTTAAATCAAAGGGAAAGGGGAAATTATGGTGTTTTGAAGGCTTTTAAGAGCTTTGAGTGGCTTGTGAGTGTTCTTTTGTCTGTTTTGTGTGTCATTTCTTGTTAGTTGTATTTTTTAGTCAGAAAGTATGATGAAGATGTAAAAACAGCACCTTGAAAAAATCATTTTGGGGGCGGGGGTGCTTTCTGTCTGCTTTATTGTTATTTGATGTTTTTTTTTTAGCATAAAATGATTAAATACAGAACAGGTGGGAAAAAAAGCAAAAACATGCACTGTTTCTTTACATTTTGCAGGTTAATAGTCAGACTTTTTTTCTTATTGTCTAGAAGCATAAACAAAACCCTGAAATAGACAAAAAAAACCCCAAGGTAAGGGACCCAAAAATGTTGGCACTTTTTTTTAACTTATCTTTTGAGGTATTTGTTTTCATCACAGCATGCGTCACAATGACTAAACATAACTTGAAAAAAGTAACTCAATTTAATATTCCAAAAAGAACATTTGATGTTCTTTTTCTTATGTTGTTCGCATTTTTACTTGGCACTTCTAAAAGAACTTTGGCACAATTTCAGTTAATTCGGACCAGCTAACAAAATCTCTCTCTGTGTACCATGATTGCTTGGTGCAACTGGGAAAAGAGTCTTGATTAAAGAAATAGCTAAGTTCTATTGGGTATTGTGTGTTTGAGTTATTTTCAGCAGTTTCTAATGGTGCCAACATAATTTGACCTGATGTCTCCCCATTATTCGCCCATTTCTGTATCTGACTATTTCTGCTTCTACTTCTACTGCTAAAACCTGTGTAGTTTGCTATTCTGCATATTGACTTGGTACAGCATCCTGCGGTGCTACTGACCTGGGCCGTTCTTGTGACTTTGTTGTTGTTACATGTACTTTCCACATGGTCTTACCAGTGACAACCATGGCTTGACAGATAACTGCTCTAGTTTCAGAAACATTGCTCAGTTGTACTATCCAGGAAGGACATCCTTCTCAGTCTTATAACTCAATACAATAAGTGTAAATATACAGTATGTGGCTGCAGTACCGGCCAGTGGCGGAACTACCATCGGCGCGGGCGTTGCCGCCGCACCGGAGCCTGAGCTTACGGGGGGCCCAGTATCTATTCAAACACAGCCCTGGGGCAGAGATGGGGGGGCCCGTTGGTGTCCGGCCGCCAGTTACCATAGGATCGAAAACTGTGGAGGGAGCCGAGAATAAAGAAAAGCCTGCAGACACTGGAGGGGGCAGCCCTGGGCCTCGGCCGTGAGGACCCAGCAGACAGCCGCCTGAGCACACGGGCGCGCTGAGATGGACACACATACAGTAAACTGGTACCGACCATGTACCATAAATAGCTATGTATAAACTGGGAGCAAGCTTACCTGCAAACCAACACATTCTCTCCTATGGTTGAATGCCACATGAGATCTGGACTCACACAAAGCAGACACATCCTCTTCTTACTTGTTCTGTTGTACATTGGAGCTCTAATAGAAGCCACATTCTAACTAGCAACCTTTTTTCCAGGTAGTAGATCACATCTACTCCCAGTAATTTTTTTTCTCAATTATGGAAAATCTACTGGGGGACTCTGACACCATCGATGATTTTCAAATGACTCTGACATTTTTGGAAATGGGGAATTTATGTGGGAAATCTTGCAGCAGAAAAGATATAAGGTCTCCGTGTAGTTCAGATGGCCAGTAGCCATGGAAAACTAGGAGCTGCGGGTGGAGTTTGCTTTTGTTCTACTCTATATATTCTCTGGGGAATATAAAGCCGCTTCACTGTTGTGGGTAGGAGGAAGGATTTCCTCAGTCTACTCTATTCCAGTGACCAGACTGCATTATGTGCTTTTGGTGCACCTTCATGGAGCACAAAAGTGGGAATCGGGAGGCTATGGAGACAGGAAGGGAGAAACATGTTGCTATTTGTTGCTATTGTTGCTATTTCCAGATTGTTGCTATTTCCAGATTAGTTTAGTCTAGTTTTGGGGGCTGCATGGTACCTCTGTCCGGCATCCTACCCAGCTCACTGATGCCACTGGGCGGGATGATGGACAGAGCATCATAGGTTGCTAAGAGCTCATAGCAAACCTGGGACACCTGAGGCAACCGTTTAAGGCTGCCTCATTGTAGGGACATCCCTAAATGTACATGAGAACGGTAAGAGCCAACCTACCTTTTAGTATCTGAGAGAAGATGAGCGCTGGCTGCCAGGGGAGCGAGGAATAAGTTAAGTATCACAGCTTATTTCTCTACCTCTAGACTTGAAGTAGAACTGAAGCTGATTTTTTTTCATTTTGGATGGAGTCAGGGAGGTTATAACCCCTGTCAGCTTTTTTCCCCATCTTTGTGCTATTCGCTAGATTTCTCTTAATTTCCTGTCCACTAACCACAACAGAAAGTAAGCAGAAATCCCTCCAAACAGAGGAGATCCCTGGTGTTCAGTAGGATCACCAGAACTAGTGTCCCCCTTTGAAGATTTTCCATCTATCCCTGCTCCGGTGACAGCCCTAAATTTGGGGTTTTCTTTGCAGTGATAATGGTCACCAGTAGAAATAGAGATTGTGAATCTTCCAAATGGGGATACAGCAAAAAAAAAAAAAAACCCAACCAGGCCCGGATTTCCCACAAGGCCACCGAGGCCCGGCCTCGGGGCGGCAGCGGTGACCTTGTGGGGAAGTTGCGAGTGTAGGGTGTCCCTGTGGCATACAAAAGGTTTTGGCTTCATTTGCACTTTAATGAGCAGTTAAAATTTTGGCGTTCAGCTTATGATAGTTTAGGGGGCTGTGTTTGGCTGTATTCAGCATCCATTAAAGTCCTGTATATGTATGGGAGCCTCTACTATGCAATATGTGTGGGCTGATGCACGAATCAGAGTGAGGAATGTTTGTACTTCCCTGTTCACCCACTAGGAGGTTTGTTACCAGTGGTGCATCATGGGAGAGGATATAAATATTAAGTTGTGACTTTGGGAAGTCAGTTGATTTTCCCCCCTTGGCTGCGGCCTGGGGAGGGATGTGTGTACAATGTCTTTTCTTTTTAGGCCTGCTGCCTATGGAGATGGCCATGTGCTCAGACTGAGGCATGGGACTGAGTGAAGCTGAGGATGGGAATAACATGGAGCAACTTCAGCATGCATGAAAAGCCAGGGAAGCTGGTCCTCTGCTGAAGCATGGTGATTTCTTCAATGGATTAGTAGCTATTACATCCAGTATTTCATAGCCAGTAGCTAAAGACACAGATTGCTATATTGGCTTGAACGTTCTCTATCTGTGAAGGCTGCAAGTACTTTGTGCTTTATTTTGGAGTCTACAACACCTTGGGTGTCCTGTACCCTAACCTTCTCTCTCTTTAATAAAAGTTCATCTAGCATCATACCATCTGTGTGCAAATCAGTTTTATTGGTCACCACTGGAGGGTCAGTAAGTAGTTTTGGGGCAGCAAATGGAACCCAAGACAGGTTAGGAGGGCCCAGTTCTTCCAGCGGCTCCTTTGGAGGTGAGCGCTACGAAGGGAATTACAATTTGACAGAGAATTCATCTTTGAATGCTAATTATAATAATAGAAGCTTTAGTAGCTTTCAAAAATAAGGGGAATTTTGATGATCCCATGAAACTTAGAAAAGTTAACTTGAAAACAACACGCATAAATAGAACTTGCCAAGTTCAGAAGAGTAACAACGCACCCAGCTCATTACATGTTTATAGCTCGGCCAGTGATCCTATTAATTTACATTTTCTAACCGTCTTTGACTTTCTGTGTAAATGCCTTTGCCACTAAATAAATTTTATTAGCATTCAGGGGAGAGAAATCTCCTCATCCTAACCTTACAGTGTGTTGGGAGACTTTTGCGAGACATACTTAATTATTGTGCAGTGATACCTATTTTATATATGTTTTATTGTTCCCAGAGAAGTAATTATTCCATGCTTTAAATGCTTCATGCAGCATATAATCAAAGTACAATTTAGGTCATGTCTCATGGGTTGCAGAATTGGACTGTCTGAAATATAATAACCCAGCGAGATGACGGTAATGTTTAGTTGAGGTTACAAGAAACTCACAAGAGTTTTCTTCTTTCTGCCCACTGGGTGTCCTCGTGTTCATGTGCTTATATTTGAAGAACAAGAACATCGATCACCAGAGTCACGCAGTTGGTATAACGCTGCAATTAGAGATGCAATGTTGTCTAAAATGTACATTTTCCATAGCATAAATGTTTTTTTAATGTCGATAAGTTGAAGCATCTAGGCTACGGTAGCACTGCAGAAGCAAACCGCGAAGTAATAAGTGGGCAAGAATCGAAATATACACAAATCAATGTATTGGAAGAGTTTTTGGTTGGATAACAATATTTTTGGTTGGATAACAAATATGCACGACATCTCTGAAACATGCAAATTTCTCAATGTTTTATACATTTAAAGAAGAACTCCAGGCAAATCAAATCCTAACCCATGCACGGCAAGGGTTAAGTGTTCGTTTAGTCTTTGGAGCTAAAATAAAAGATTTATACACACCCAACTGGCTCCTAGATTGGTCCCTTCAGCCTTTATCCCCTCCGCTCCAGGGATGGAATGTCCCTTGGCATCCACACATCCTATAAACTATATAGGACATGATGACTCACTAGACCTTAGACTGCTGGAGCAGAGGGGGAGCGAGACTGCGGGGACCAGTCTAGCAGCCAGGGAGGATGATTATATCTTGGTATATAGCTCCCAAGACAAAACAAACACATAACCCTTGCAGGTTAGGGAATACTTTTATGCCCAAGGTCCTCAACTGATATTTTTTTGTTTCCAATTTGGAGAGAATGGAGAAGAACTAGAATCTCTGACAGCATTTTTGCTATCTGTGTCCACTGAGGTGTATTCTAAAAATAGGTTGTAGCCCCCATCACCTTTTGTGAGGTGGCTACTAGACATTTAGTGATTGCCAGGGCTGTAGTCAGTCTGGTTGGATTATAGTGGCATTTATCTGGTTAATTCCAGGTGTCTGGCATTGACTGTACCCACCGGGGTGGAGTGTGAGGGACACTGTGAGTGCATGTGCAGGACAGCAGCCAATCACTGGGTTTCTCTCAACCAGTGGTGCATGCTGGGATTGGGTACATATACTGAAGGGAATTGCCATGTGCTCAGTTGGAGACTAGTTTAGGACCAGCCATGGATTAGCACAGGACTGGGTGCTGTCCAGCCACCCCCCAGGCTAGGTCTGAGGCCTGGGGGTGGGCAGAGGCTGGAGTGTGGAAAGCGTTTCCCTAGGGCTCAAGTATGGAGGAGGCCTGTGCTGTTATCAGAGAAGGAGAACCAGGGAAGCTGTTGTCTGCTGGAGGTGCCTGGAACATGTCTGCTAGAAGTGCCTGGAACATGCCTCTAGAGCATGGCTGGTGTCTCTCCTGCTGAGGATTTATGCTCATCTCCTGCTCATCCGTTACTCCTATTACTATTAATTGTACCACAAGTGGATCCCTCTCTCCCCGGTGTGAAGATGTTTAAATAAAAGTTATTCAGCATTGCATTACTGGAGTGGATACCACCTTTGTGGGCACTAGAAGAGGGCGGGTTAAATGCTATTGGGGCAGCTGAAGACCAAATCCCCTAGACAACTAGTGATGACCCAGGTTATTCCATCGGCTCCTTAGCTGGTGAGCGCTACAAGGTAAAATAGGTACGCAGATAGTATTTAAAGTCTGACAGAGGGTCATTTCATACAAAGATTAAAAACACTTTTTGGTCTGTTGACTATACCATTAAAATATTTTTTTATTCAATATCTGTTTGATAAGTCAAAAAAAATATCTGTCGATCATGTCAGTGCTGCGCTATGTCTGTGCACTCTGCAATGTTATCTCAATATCTCAATCAATGTTATGAGGAGGTGTGTTAGGACTTGAGCTGAAATTGCAACTAATGTCTGGGATTTGAATTTGCATGAATGGGCAATTTTTTTATGCATTTATGCATTTACCCAGGCAAATTTTGGGACTGTTTAAAAATACATCAGTATAAGGCTATTAGTGCCTAGAAATTCAGTATTATATATCTATAGTTTAGACAAAATGGAGTCTGCAAATCTGCAATGAGAAAATAATGAGCTATCAAGATTTACTGAGCATGTATCAAACTATCAAACATTTCTGCAGTGCAAGCACTTTTTAAAATGGCCAAGCTGT
>NW_017308270.1:88917-138594 GCF_000935625.1 Nanorana parkeri | reverse complement strand
GATCAAGAATGCCAGCTACAGAGGTTGGTGGACAAGGTGCATGACTTGGGTCACTAGCTTCCTCTATGCGTCTACATATGCTTGAGGATTACAACTTGCCTATACTTACATGTAGCATCTGTGCAGAAATCCTATTTCCTTCTTCTATTTCAGTGCTAATACTGAATGTGGTATAACAAGTCCAGCAATTGAGTTAAACAGTTCCTGTGATAACTGCATGCCAATGATTTGGTTTTAATATTTTTGGCATAATTCTGTTTTAATTAGATTGGAGTTTGAGATTTCATTATATGCATTTGTGACATGCCTGTGGGCCCTAGGTGGAGCTTCTCTTTTATTTTCTTGGTAACCAAGACAACAATCGGTCCATCTGAAGTTGGGGCATTTAAAAGAACCAGTCTGAGAATAGGAAACATTTGGTCACCTGCTCCCCCATCACAGTCATGCTGTGTGTTTGAATACCGTCACGTCTGACATTTGTGTAAACCATAAAGCCATTCAGTTGTAGAGAAAGCTTGACAAGACTTGACTCTAATGTGCTGCGTCTCTTGCGTATGCTGCATGAGCTCATTCACGAGTCTGTTTTGTGTGCGTCCCAAGTACGATTGGAAATATGTACAAACTGTGGTCAGGACTAAAGCCTGAAAACGATTAGTTGAACAAAGTATTGTGTCTGGAGGGTGTACCATAAACATAGGGCTTTAGAAAGGTAAACATAATAATATGATGTTAAACTTACTGTACTGTATTCAGTAATGCAGCTTGATTTATTGATGGAGAAGTTTTCATTCAATATATCATGTCAGATGTGTCAAAGAAAAACTACCTATACATGGACGAATTATTAAATAGTGTAGATTTTCTTCTGCTAACCTGAAGATAATTGAGTGGTGTATACAGTAATGATGATTCCCAAGGTGGACAAAGTCACTAGGGGCCCCTGTACAAGAATAATATTCAGGCTTTCCGTTCAATTACTGTCAAAGTATAAAAAACTATTCACTGTAGATAGATAGATAGATAGATAGATAGATAGATAGATAGATAGATAGATAGATGCAGATAAAGAGTAGCCTTTGCAATACCTTTATAGAAAAATGGTCTTAAAGGAGAATTATGAGGTGAGTGCTTTTCACTCAGCCTCATAATCTGAGCCGATTATGAGGCCGGCTCAGTAGATCAGGAAGTGAGCGAACACATACCGGCGCTCTCTCACTTCTCGATCCTGTCACTGCAGAGACCCGTGACAGGGGAGTGACTGGATTCTCCCCTCCCCCGTCCAATCCTTCAGCGCTGACTGGCAGGACGGATGGTGGAGGGGGCGGGTACAGCTGGCTCTGCCTCTAGATAGGCAGAGCCAGCTGTCACTCATGCAGCTGGGCGGATCCAGACATAATTGTCGGGATCCATTTCAGCTGCGGCGTCTCAGTATACCGCTAGCTTCAGCTCACGGTATACTGAGCTTTGGGTAACAGGAGGACGCTAGTTTGTGTCCTCCCGTTACCCTTCGGAGAACTATGGGGAAAAGCCCTAACCCCATAGTTCTCCTTTTAATGGAAATTCAGGTCTACACGACACAGGAGGAAGCAGGCCAAGCACCCACCCATTCCATGTCTAGTTTAAATGGGCCTCTAAGCACCAAAAGACCTTTGAGCAAATACACAGTCAATACAAATGGTTTGTTCTGTCCCTTGAGGATTAAACCACATTATCAATTTCCACTACAAACTTTAATGGGCTGGATATAGTCAAATAATTCATAAACAGTAGATCAAGGTCAACTTCAAAATGTTCCACAACAGCTTGAGTTCCCTGGCTTACACTGTTCTTTTACCTGCAATGTGATTAATGATAGAACTTGCACCAGCGCTGAGCTTATTATCCAGATGAACACGTATCTAAACTGCAACAATTTGTTCTGATCATTGTTTTGCTCCGATCAGCCCTCCTTCTAGCTTTGTAAACCATACTGTGCTATCCCACTGCCTTATGTTCCTTACTCTATCAGTGATATAACTGGGGAGCACTTTGTGGCCTTCCCATTGGGATATGGCTCTACAGATTCAAGTTCTCAGCAACATGAGAAAATAACAGATGTGGAGAAATCATTGGCCAGTAGCATTGCAGTCCCTTTTCATGTGTATTTATTCCCTGATGCCCCCTTGCTTAGAGCAGCAGCATTTTAACGCGTGCATTGACATCCAGATACAGTATGTTACTGTACTTTTCCAAAGTCTTGGCAGCCTAAAGCTGACCATACACTAGTAGATTTCTGAAAGAACTTTCATATGGAAGATCTTTTTTTAGACTTTCTGTTACTTGATGGGGGTGAAATCGATGATAAATTTAGACCATAGTGACGAAAAAAGTTGAAGGAGCAGGATGGAAGATTTTTCTCAAACAAACGAAATTCTAACAGTGCATTTGGTTTCAGGAAACTCAATTTATTCCAAAATCGAATGTTAAAATAAAACAAAAAAATGTGTTCAACATTCGTCAAGGGTATGATGGCATTATCAGGTGGTAAAGAAAGATCTTTCAAGTGGAAATCTACTATGTCCAGCTTAACTCCAGCTAAAATGTTTTTAAAGTATTGGATACAGTGAGGAAAAAGTTCTAATTTCTATCAGGCTTTCATTTCTGTCTTGTTTCCATTGGGAACATTTTTCTTTACTTCCTGTCCTAGTGACACCAGGATGAGAAATGGTCGTTACTAGGACTGGAAGGTACAGATACAATAAAGACTTTGCTAAGATTTCTAATCCATTCTACTAAAAATAAGTTTTGTTGTCTGGGTCCCGTTAAAGGGAATTCCCTTCTATTGTGCATTCTTATAGGAAAGCCCAGCACTAGTTTTGCACTTGACTACTTCTACTATAAAATTTAAAATTCATATTGGCGTATATAGGCATACAGAGGGGTTGTGTCCCTTCTCCTGAACAGAACTGAGTAACTTGAGATCAAAATTAACCAGGTTGTTCAGATTTTGCACAGCATAGATGTATAACATTACTTAAGACCTGCAAACATTTAGATTCTAGAGCTCCACCAGATGCCTGCAAGTAGCAAAAATGAGATATGAATATCCATTTTTTTAGATGTACCTAAGTTATTATTTTTTGTCATAAGCATGAAACAAAAACAATCAAATAACACAAAAGATGTTCTTTAAGCATGCTTCATCTGGTTTAGATCCAGCAGCCATGGCCCCTCTCCTCCTGTTCACTCATGTTGGGACTTTTTCCCCAAATCCTCCAAACAATGGTTCTTTACACAATGGCTAGCTATGAAAGCAGACCCATTGATCTCTTGTAAAAAGAAATTGTTTATATTCCTATCCTTTAATAATATGCTATATAGTTACAAAAGGCATAAGAATATGGAATAAGATGCGATTTAATACAAACACTGCTCT
Organism: Nanorana parkeri; assembly: GCF_000935625.1. Taxonomy (NCBI): domain Eukaryota; kingdom Metazoa; phylum Chordata; class Amphibia; order Anura; family Dicroglossidae; genus Nanorana; species Nanorana parkeri. Next base: position 135,179 of record NW_017308270.1, on the reverse strand, counting down.
AATTAACTGTTTATACTGAGCACCGTCCAGATGACAAAGGAACATCTTTGGCCAATGGATGAAAGATGTTTCACCACCAACAAAGACATGGCAATCTCTGCATCTCAATTAATTATTTCTGCATATTAAAAATGAAACACGCTGCTACAAGAGACCACCCTTTTATTTACTGTCTTTGATGAGGGTACAGCAATTAATATGAAACAGGTGTGAGAACTGCTCGCAGCTCATATCTTATTTGCATTGTGTGTGAAATTGGAGTGTGGTTGTGTTATTTTAGCTCTTGCCTGTGGCAGTGGCTTATTTATGTTCCAGTTGTTGTGTTGGTCGTTTCTTTTTCTTTTTTACTGCTAGTCATTTAGGATGTGTGCTGAACATTTGTGTCCTTTTCATATTAAGCCCATTTACAAAGGTCTGCACGCAATTTTGTCTTGTTATAATGCTTTGTTACCTAGAAAAGGCTCTCTATATAATTAGCATCTGCCACAAACACATTAAACAGTATATTTTAAAGGGATACTATCATCCCAATTAGAAAAAAAAGAAATGTTATTTTAATAATATAATACGGTGGGTTATTACCCAAAAGTGTGTAACTGTAATACCTGTCACGTGTATTTGTAAAGTTTACTGTTAGACAGAATTTAATTATAATCTCTGTTTTCCAGCCAGACATAAACCGTTTGCGTGTCTCAGCATTGCTTTCTGGTAAAGGGTCAGTCTACCCAAAAATGCTATTTTAATTATAGGGGGAACATGGTGGTGAATGTTAACGCCTGGCATTTTTTAGTCCCTGGATTCTCTGCACAGTGCGGTCTCCCCGTCATAATTCCCAACTCTGTCCCTGTCCAGATGGGACTTTTGGGTGTTCTCAACCACCTTCGTGTGTTTCAGCTCCAACTATTTAAAATAGTATTAAACTCTCAAATGTTTTTTTGTTTTTTTCAATAATGAATCCAGATCTAATAGCTATACATTGCCCTGCAAAGTATTTCATTTTTTTTTTTTTCACAAGTAAATTTTTATTGTTTGAAAAGTTACATATGCAAGTACATAGGCAGTGGACAAGTACTTATGAACAATCATATGACAACCAAAACCTCATAACAGAGGGGAAAAACAAAGGGAATACCTTCAAGGTAGAGCAAAACTGTGTGTCTGAGCCTTGTTGCGAGAGACCCTGCTATGTTAGAGTAGCTACACATCCTTCCGTCCCTCTATGTCACTGGATATCGCATGATGATTACCTACATGCCACAGTTGGGTTAGATTAAAGGAGTTTTAGGTCTCAGTATTGTCGTTCGGTCAACTTGGCTCTTACCAATTGGGGGGAGGGGGTACTAAACAGGGAGGGTATTACCTAGTAAACAGTAAGTAGTGTAGGGTCTCGCCCGAGAATCGGGAAAGGCCATTTTGCAGGCGGGTATAACGGGATTAACAGGGAAGAAGGACGAAACAGGGAAGAGTGGTGGGGAAGAGTGGGGGTTAGTGAGCGTTATGGGAAAGAGATGAGATAAAGAAAGGGAAGGGGGGACGGATAAGGGAAGTAAGCGTCGAGAAGGAAGGAAGGTCCCGTCCAACCTGAAGAGGAGGAATGGAGAGAAGGGAGGAGTGGATATACAGAAGTTGGGGTACAGGGGTAGAAGAAGAAGGGTGTAGTCACCGTTGGAGAGCAGCGTACGTTGCTGAGTCTTTGAATAGGTGCCATATCGTCCATGTTTTGAGATATCTGGTCATGTCATCTCTGCTGGAGTAGATAAGTTCTTCTATGGTTGATACGGTATGCACCCGAGAGAGCCATTCACTGATGGTTGGTGGATCTGGTGATTTCCAATGTCTAGGAATTACGGTTTTTGCTGCGTTAAGCAGATGGATTGTGAGGGATTTTTTGGAGATGCGGAGTGATTCCTCAAAATGATATAGTAGAAGGCATGCTGGAGAGAATTCTATCTCAGAGCCAGTTATTGTTCTAAGGATGGTATGGAACTCTTTCCAGATAGGGTAGATTAGTGGGCATGTCCACCAGAGATGGAGGAGTGTGCCTATGTCTTGGTTGCATCGCCAACATGTTTCGGGGACATTCGGGTATATACTGTGAATTAGGGCAGGGGTCGTATACCAACGCGAGCGGAGTTTGTAGTTAGTCTCCTGGATTTGAACGTTCATGGAGCCTCCTAATAACAAAGAGTCCATGCGTTTCCAGTCTTGCATGGAAAGAGTAGTGGATAAATCGCGTTCCCACGCCTTCGTAGAGGGTGTTGGTGGGAGAGTATCTGAGTCGTTCAGAAGAGAGTAGATCTCGGAGATTGTATGTGTTACTCTCTGAGTAGAAGTGCATAGCTTCTCAAAGGGAGTTAAAGAGCGAGAAAAGGAGTTTCTGTGTTTATGGGAGTTGAGGAAATGGCAGAGTTGTAGGTAAGACCACAGTGGAATGGGAGAAGAAGGGCACACTGTATTCAGGTCCGCTTGAGTCTTGAACACTCCCTGTTGGTCAAAAAACATGTGAGCGGTCGGAGGGGCATCGGGGGACCAGTGTTGTAGGAAGGATTTGTGAAGGCCAGGGGGAAAGGCTGGGTTTAGGCGGACTGGCGTAAGAGGACCCGGGGTTGAAGAGAAAGTCATTTTATGGGTGACAGTGTCAAGGATACGCAAGGAGGCACCTATCGTCGGGTGGTTTACCAACTGGGCCGGGAGATGGGTGCGTTGCAGCCAGGGCCAAGAGCCGATGGGGGTATCTGACTGGAGCTGTTCTATTCGGACCCAGTCTTTACAGGAGGCATGAACCGACCAATCTATGATGCGGGTCAAATGGCAAGCCCAATAGTATCGCTGTACGTGGGGAAGGCCGATGCCACCTGAGCATTTGGAGCGGGTAAGAGTTTGGGTGCTAATCCGTGGGGTTCCGTTGTTCCAAAGGAATGAGCGAAACATAGTATTGACGAAGGCGAAAAAGGCTTTGGGGAGGTGAATCGGCACAGTCTGGAACAGGTATAGAAGTCGTGGGAGAGCAGTCATCTTTAAGATGGCCGCTCTGCCAAACCAGGAGTAGAGCGGTTTAGTCCATTCCTTCAGATCCAATCTCAATTGGGCAAGGTGGGAAACGAAATTAAGGGAATATAAATTATGCAAATTAGTGGGGATTCTGATACCTAGATATGTAATGGCCGTGTCCGCCCAGATAAATGGAAAGTGGGATTGACAAAAGTGGACCATATCGTCCGGGAGGGATATGTTGAGGGCCGAGGATTTAGAAAGATTGATTTTGAATGAGGATATCATTGCAAATTCTTGGAAAGCTCGTAGGAGATTGGGGAGGGAGATTCTCGGTTGGGTCAGGAAGAAGAGCAAGTCGTCTGCAAAAGCAGCCACCTTGGACTCCTTACCGGGTGTGGGAAATCCATGGATGTTTGGGTCAGCCCTAATTCTGCGGAGGAAGGGCTCCATCGCCAGCACAAAAAGCAGTGGGGACAGCGGGCACCCCTGTCTCGTACCATTGCAGATGGGGAAGGCATCCGACAGAGAGCCGTTCAATCGGATCCTGGCGATCGGATTGTGATATAGCAGGGTTATGCGATCTAGCATTCGAGAGCCCAGGCCCAAGTGTCGCAAAGAAGCAAACAGGTAATCCCATGCCACTCTGTCGAATGCCTTCTCCGCATCTGTGGACAAAAGGAATCCAAGTCCTCGACTCTTAAGCCAGTGATGGAGGCCAATAGCCTTAGAGGTGTTGTCTCTGGCTTCTCTCCCGGGGATTTACCCCCACCTGGTCATCATCTACTATGCTATGGAGGAGAGGCAGGAGACGGTTGGCAAGAATTTTTGCATGTAGCTTGACGTCTACATTAAGCAGGGAAATGGGGCGATAGTTAGCGCACGGGGAGGGATCCTTCCCGGGTTTTGGAATTACCGTGATGTGGGCTTCTAATAGGTGAGGGGAGTCGTGGGGTTGTGTCGGTGAGTGGTCGAAAGCCGTTAGAAAGTGTGGGGCCAGAGTTTCAGAAAAGGTCTTATAGTAGAGAGACGTGTATGCATCTGGTCCCCGGGCTTTTCCCAGGTTTGAGTTGCGAGATCGCGGTCAAGATCTCTTGTATCGTTATCGGGGCCTCCAGGTCTGCGATCATTTCCTCTGTAAGAGGTGGCGGGCTATGTTGGGAGAGAAAATTGTTAATGTTGTCAGAGCGAACCTCTTTAGAGGGTGTCGAGGGGTTAGAAGGGGCAAGCTTGTAGAGGTGTGTATAGAAGTCCCTAAATTGAGACGCTATGCTCGGAGTGTCTAGGTGTTTTGTTCCGTCTCTACCTTGGACATGGGATATGATACGAGAGGCCGATTGTTTTTTCAAAGCCCGAGCTAGAAATTTGCCCGCTTTGTTACCGTGTTCGTAGAAAAGTTTATTGCGCGACATGAAAGCTTTTCTTGTTCCTTCTTGCAAGAGAAGAAGGAGGTCATTGCGGGCCTGGGTCAACTCTGTTAAGTGGGACAGAGCCAGAGAGCGCTTATGGAGCTCCTCTAGAGTTGCGATACGTGCTAGTAGGGAAGAGAATTGGGTCTTTCGCTGCTTGTGAATGTGGGCTTGCACCCGGATGAGTTCCCCCCGGATAACACTCTTGTGGGCTTCCAAGAGCAGCAACGGGGTGGAGCAGGAGCCCTCGTTGAGGGAAAAGTATTCAGAGATCTTATGTTTAATCTGGGAAATGTAGGTGGCTTCGCCCAGGACTGAAGGGTTGAGTCTCCAGAGGCGAGCGTGTGTATTGTGCGTGGGGAAGGTGATGGTCACGGTAATGGGCGCATGGTCCGAGAGAACCATGGGTTCAATCGTGGCTCTCACTACGTTAGGTAAGTCTCGTTGGGAGAGGAAAAAAAGTCCAATCTGGAGTAGCTTGAGTGCGGATGAGAGAAAAAAGTAAAGTCTTTCACTGTAGGGTGAAGAAAGCGCCATGTGTCATGAAGGTGCAGAGAAGACAGGAGTTTTTTGATTGATCTGAGGCAGCTGAAGGGTATCGATGATCTACCAGAAGACGTGTCAAGGAGCGGATTCAAGGGGACGTTGAAGTCGCCCCCCAGAATGAGCATTCCCTCTGCGAAGTCTCGGATCTGTGCGCAGATGCTACGGAAGAAGTGGACCTGTCGTACATTGGGGCAGTATATGTTGACAATGGTCACTGGGGTATTATTAAGTGTACCTTTGAGCATTAAGTATCTGCCATCGGGGTCAGAGGGTTGGTCAATTGATTGAAAGTTGGCGCTAGAGGAGAACACTATAGAAACACCTTTAGTTTTAGATGTTGTATTGGTGGAGTGGAATGCTAGCGGGTATTGCCTGGAGTGCATCTTAGGTATGGCATCTCTCCGAAAGTGTGTTTCCTGCAAAAGGATTATTTGTGCTTTGTGGTGGGAAAAGGCTCGGAGAAATGGTGACCTTTTTTCTGGGACATTTAGGCCCCTAGCATTAATAGATAGAAGCTTCCAGGTAAGGGGGGTGGTGGCGGAGGGAACATGCAGCGCCGCCATGGGGGCTCGAGATGGGGAGACAAATAGGATGTGGAGCCCAGTAGGATCGGGGGGAGAGGAGTGGTGTAGGCGGGAGAAGCGCAGCTGAATCAGACAAGGAGGAAAGCGGGAGGCGGACGGGGGAGAAGGGAGGATTTGTTAGAGGAGGGGGTAAGTAAAGGGAGTAGAGAGGAGAGGAAGAAGAAAGAGCGGGGAGGATTGGGAAGGGAGAGGGAGGATTGGATATGGTCTAGTGACCAATAAGAGGGAGGTGGGGTGTGATACAATAGGAAGTATAACAGCAACCCGAGGGATAAGGAAACTGGGCCTTATCCCCACACAAAATAGAACAACGAGTTGTGTCGACCGACTTACACTGTAAGATCGGTCGTGTGGGAGAGTGACTGAATGAAGGGACCAAGGGATACCATGTAGAACCCGGACTCCCCGATCTTGGGATGTTAGGCAGTAAAAATGTATGTTGCCGGGAGTGAGATTGGTAGAGTCCTTTGTGTATTTGGGGTTACAGGCATATGAGTAGGACTTGTATCTAGGTCAGTCTAACAGAACTATGGGATCTGTATATCGGTCTCAGGGTCCGGAAGAGATGGGCAGCGAAACTTCGCCATCTCTTTCACTGCAATATTCAGGAAGGGTACTACAACGTCATGTGATATGGCTAAGCAGATATAATCATAATAAAATCACAATATCATAATAAAAGAAAAAAAGAAGGAAAAACATTTGAGTGCATAGCGTATACCCTGAGTGAGGCATCGGCTTACCACAGTCTGGAAGGGTCTGTGCGGGTGGGATGAGTGGTGGTGTGGGTGGGATGAGTGATGGTGTGGAAGGGAAGGCATGGAAGGGGTGCTGGTACGGGTGGGTGCAATAGCCTTTGTCGGGCAACGGGGTAGTAAATCCAGGGATACACCTTGCGAACCCAAGCAGGGGTGGCATATTAAATATCGGCGGGGTCTACCTGGGTCTGCTCGGAGGGCCGCCGAAGAGAGGGCCCCACCGCCCTTACCGGGAAGTGGATCCCGCCCCCCGGGCGCCCCCCCCCGTTTCATGACATTCACTTTGCACAAAATTTCTTAAACAGGCATTAGAAAGCTAGAACATTTAGATTGCATTTCAAAGCACACACTGTGTATTGCATCGAACACATCTTCGAGTGGCGGGAAGAATCCTCTTCAATGGTTTGTATGCGGCCTGCTAGGGAGTGAATATCTGTTTTCAGCTCTGAGATTGCAGCCGACAGCGTGGACTTGATATCCATCGCTATTGAGTTTAGATCAGACATCCGCGGCATCTGGCCCATGAGAGTGAGTAGCTCCGGGTGGTGGCGTGTGGTGTCATCTGTGTGGTCTCTGCCTGGGCTGCTGCCAGGGGAGCTCACCGTCGATTGCTCCACTAGGCGCTCTTGCGGTTGGGAGCGAAACATCTCTGGGAGATTGCGGCCGAGTTGTGTGCCCGATTCTCGGGGTGTTTTGGTTGCAAGAGTGTTCTTCCCACTTCGCTTCATGGTGCAGGTGAAGGAACGCTCTGCTAGAGGCTAAAATAGCGTTGATAGGGGAGCTCGGGTGTCGGAGGACAGGATTCAAGCGTCCATCTTGGTCCCGCTTCAGGCCACGCCCCCCAAAGTATTTAATTTTTGCCCAAGCACTTACAGTCATCATGTTTTCAAACAGCTGGCTCCAACTCCCTCAGCTCCCCTTTCCTGAACTTCCTGACCAGTACAAGATCACAAGGAACAGCACAGTGTTCAACAGCTGTCCATCTACTAGCTTGGAGAAGGGAGGAGGCGGGAGTATGGAGGAAGTAGGTCTTGCTGTGCATGTGTGTTTGTGAAGACACACAGCTTACTAGCACACACAAGGGTGGCTCCATAGGACCCTGCAAGGAAAAGGACCCACCCTAAAATAGGATATCAGGGTCAGTGCTTAAGAGACCAGCTGATTCTGCAGGAAACTAATATTGTTAAACATCAAGGAGGAGCATTCATTGTAAGTGATTGTATCATCATTTGAAATAGCTTAAAAACATTTTGACTTTAATATCACTTTAATGTATCCATAATATTAAAAATTAATGAATCCAACAGAAAGAGTGGGAACCCCTCACAATGACCACATCATATATGCCAACCTAGAAACTCAAGTTCTAATATGTTACCGATAGAGTCACAGATATAAGATATTGGTAGGTCATTTATCTCTCCTGAAATATCAGTTTGGGTGGCCTACTACTTTTAATGCAGCCCATCTACTGTTTACTGTCAATGATGCTACCTGCAGTACTTCTCATTTCAGCAGAGAATGAGTAAACCTTGGAATCTGTAGGGTGCATATAGTGCACAGCAGAACTGCTTGCCTGAAGCAAGTCTCCAAAAGTAAAAAAAAAAAAAAGCAATTTGATAGCTTAAAGCGGACCTTTACCCAGATCTTTAAAATAACAAACACTCCTTTAGCAATGGTTAGTAATGACAATCTACAAACACATAGTTCTAGATAATTGCAGGTATTGTATTCTTTGCATACCTTATTTCTCTTTTCCTTCCCCAGTCTTCTGACAGTGGCCATGTTAACTAAGGGTAGATTATTAGCTCACTATTTATCTTTGAACTCTGGCACATGTGACTAGGACATGTGACCATGCACATCATCTCAGGCGAGGAAAATGCCTTTCCCTGAGATCTCATGAGATTACAGATGAGATTTCCCAGCAAGGCTCTGCTTATGTAACCTTCCCAAGATGCAACACAGTGGCACATTACATAATTTGTGCCAGAACAATTGCCCAACTAATAAAATACAAAATACTAACAACAACATACAAAGCCACCTACAACTCTGCCCCAAACTACGTCACCAACCTCATCTCAAAATATCACCCAAACCGCCCTCTCCGCTGCTTCTAAGACCTCCTGCTCTCCAGCTCTCTCGTCACCTCCTCCCATGCTCGCCTCCTGGACTTCTCTAGAGTGTCTCACATCCTCTGGAACTCCCTACCCCAATCTGTCCACTTATCTCCTACTCTGTCCACCTTTAGGCGATCCTTGAAAACTCCTCTCTATAGGGAAGCTTATCTCATCTCAACCTAACAATTGTCCTTTTACTTCTTCCACTAACTCAGTCTACACAATTATTACCTTTTGTATAATTGGCCCCTCCTACTAGATGGTAAGCTCTGATGAGCAGGGTCCTCCTAAACCCTACTGTACTGAAATTGTATTGTAATTATACTGTCTCCCTCCATTTTCTAAAGCACTGCACAAACTGTTGGTGCTATATAAATCCATAATATAGCTCTATAATAACATAAATAATAATAATAGTAAACAAAGAGACAGTTTACTGTCCTTCAGGCTGTTAGGGGACCAGACTCTGGGTGAAATAGAGCAAAAAAAAAACATTTTAATAATCAGTTACACCAGCGTGGTCCAGTGAAATAAAGGATATAAAACCCGGGGGACTTCAGTCAGCTGTGGCATCTGTGGGGTGATGAAGCAGTTTGCCTCTTGCATCCGATTAGTTTGCTGTTGGTTACTGTTTACTAATAAAAAATAGTTTTACAAGTTCCCTCATTTTATTCAACAATAGGTGTTTGCAACTTTAAGGCACTGCCTGCTTCCGAGCACCAATTTGCATGGGGCACAGGCTCAATTTGTAGTGGCATCCAGGAAAAGGTTTGACCTGATTTAGGAATGCAGTAAACAAACATAGTTTCAATGCAGGAGGACTTTATACAGCAAGACTGGAGTATAATACAAACAAAATATCTGCTCATCTAAGCAACTAAATTAACTCACAAACCCTGACTAACAGGGTGCCTTCTAATGGATTCCCCAGAAGAAAACAAACAGCTTTTGTACCCATTGGAGGGTTCTGGCAGCACTCAACCTTTTCGCCCAGCAGAGCAGGCTCTCACAGCAGACAGCAATAAAGAGAACACTGAGTATCAATCAGCTAACATATATAAAGGCCTGTGCACATCTGAGACAAATGGCTAACAGGTAAGATATGGACCTAAGAATGGAGGCTTATTCCCACCCAAAGCTCTACCATGGCTCCGGGCTCCCCGACCCAGAACAAGATCTATTAATATTTTGAAAAAACAACAAGTTTTTTTTCACCATATCAGTCATAAACCTTACCATGTGTATGTGAGAAACCTAGGTGACTCATATACCCCATCCTCAATTCTTTCAGTCAGTGTCTCACAATAGGTAAATCTTGATATGGGCAGCACAGTTGCATAGTGGTTAGCCCTCCTTGCTGCACTGGGGGTTCCTGGTTCAAAACCCCAGCCAGGTCACTCTCTGCAAAGAGTTTGTATGTTCTTCCTGTGCTTGCGTGGGTTTCCTCCCACATGCCAAAGAAATACTTGTAGGTCTAAATTGGCCCTTGTTTGTATGCATGTGAGATAGGGACCTTAGGTGGTAAGCTCCTTCAGGGCTATGTAAAAGCACTGCATAGATTGTTGGTGCTATATAAATACCTGTAATAATATTTTTTGTTTATTTTTAAATTCAATAGTTTTTATTGAGAACAAGAAATTTTCCAAGATTGGTACAATACAGATAGGCTCATTACATGGTATGTGATATCAATACACATGTAACATATATCGTCTACACACTCATGGCGTAGCATGTTAACAGTACTTCTACATTGTTCTCTATAGCAATATATATTGTAAATCAAGCAGGAACAAGGAATCAATGGAGGGGATAGATATAGTAAGAAAGGGTAGAGGAGGATAAGGGAAGCCAAGTATCTGGAGGATGCATCACACATAAACCATTGCATGAAATTTTATAGAACTGATTGCGGATTCCAAAGAGACCAGTCTCTATAAAAGCGCCTAGTGGAGCCATCTTGGAACGACATTATCCTCTCATTTTGGTAGTGCAAATTCACTACAGCTACAGTTTCGGAAATATTAGGTGCAGTTAAACTCTTCCAATGGCGCACTATGGTTAACCTTGCCGCTAGTAAAATGTGGGATACTAAAATCCGATATTGCGGTGGGATTTTTTCAACACCTATGGATAACACTGCTAATTCCGGCGAGGGCTGTATGAAAAAGCCCGTGGTGTGTGATATCTTCCGGAAGACTTGGCACCAGAAGTTCCTCAGACACCTTCATGACCATAGGATATGAAATAAGCTCCCTATGTGGCCGCACTGTCTCCAGCAGTCCACTGGGACAGATGGGTACATTTTGTTGAGTTTAAGCGGTGTAAAGTACCACTGTAGGGCTATCTTGTGGCCTAAGGTCCAAAGATCCACACACTTTGTAGATTTGTGGGTGTATGAGAGAGCTGCGGTCCATTCTTGGGGCAAGAAGGAGGACTGGAGGTCCCGTTCCCATTGTCTGATTGGACTTGTTTTAGTGAACATTAGTTTGTTTTGGAGAGCGCCATAAAACATTGAGATCCCTCTATTTTGGGTGGGTTTGGAGAAATAGAATTTCCCGGCTGAACTCGGGATCTTGCATTCCCTGAGAGATACTGTACGCAAGAAATGCGTTAACTGGTGATATGTGAGCAGGTCTCCCGTCGGTATTCCATAATGTCGTTGACCGAAGTCAGGCCTCGTTCAATCCACCTGGACAAGTTGCTAAAGGGAAGAAGAATTTTGAGTGCTCCTAGGGGTACATGCAGGGCAATCCGGGGCTCTATGATTGTGTCCTCGCACCTTAGTTTTTGCCATGCCAGTAGGGAAGCTCGAGTGATAGGTGACAAGGTACCCACCAATTCTTTGGGGAGTGCGTGTGCAAGGAGATAAATATGGGGATTATTTTTGTGGATAAATGAAGCTTCCATCTCGCACCACTGTTTGCCCATATCCGGCTGGAGCCAGGCCTGCAATGAGTCGAGGAGGGCCGCATAGTAGTAGTCCCTTAGGTCTGGGACCCCCAGACCTCCCACCCTTTTATGTTTAATGAGTATATAGTGAGCACACCTAGGTCTCTTGCCTTGCCATATGAAGCTGCGCATCAAAACATGTAGGGTAGTAAAAAAGCGGGCTGGTAGGGGTACCGGCAAGGTGCGGAAAAGGTAGAGTATTTGAGGCAGCGCCATCATTTTGAAGAGTGCTAGCCGGGCTGACCAGGACAAGACATGTCTCTGGTATCCCTGGAGCTGTGACCGTATTCTGGATACTAGAGGCAAGTAGTTGAAATCATAAACCTGAGATATCTTAGCAGTTAAAGTAGTTCCTAAATATGAGATTCCATTAGTGCACCATTAGAAAGGGTACCGAGACTGTAGCAGGCCTTTGGTTTTAGGAGTAACTCCCAAATCCAAAATCTGAGATTTAGAAGCATTTACCTTATAATAGGACACCTCGCTAAAAATATTCAACATTGACGAAACCGAAGCCAGGGAAGATACAGGATTTGTAAGCAATAGGAGCACATCATCCTCAAAGAGATTTATGGTGTGGTCGTTTTTCCCGAACTTGAACCCGGTTATAAGAGGGTGGGAGCGGATGGATTCGGCTAAGGGTTCTATGACAAGATCAAATATTAAAGGGGATAGGGGACACCCCTGCCTAGTCCCGTTTGTAATAGAGAAGGGTGCGGAAAATGCGTCCATAGTAAAGACCCTGGCTGAGGGGTTGGGGTAGAGGGCTAAGATGGCCGATTGTACCCACCCACTGAAGCCAAACTTATGGAGCACTTGTTGAAGGTAGCCCCAGTGGACGCAGTCAAACGCCTTTTCAGCATCTAATGCTAAGAGAAGAGAAGGTGTATCGGAGCCCCCCGCGTGGTGTATGATATTTAGAGCCCTACGTGTAGCGTCTGGGGCTCCCCTACCTTTGATGAAGCCAGATTGGTCTGGGTGTATCAATGAAAGTATAATATCCTGAAGTCTATTGGCTAGGATTTTTGCATACAGTTTTATATCAGTATTTAAGAGGGATATAGGCCGAAAATTTGCTGGTGTCACTGGGTCCTTCCCTGGCTTCGGTAGAGTAACAATGGTGGCAGACAGCATTTCCGGTGGGAAAGAGGCAGAGGTAGCAGCCGTGGCAAACATCTTTGTTAGGTATGGTATCAGAATAGTCGCATGACACTGGTAGTATTCGCTCGAGAAACCGTCTGGTCCCGGTGATTTGTTAGCGGGAAGAGATTTGATAGTGCAATCAGCTCCCTTGTATCCTCCAGTGATGCACTGAGCAGGCTTACCTCCCTCCTGGTCATCTCCAGGGGTTGACATCCTTAGCCTGGTTGTCTCTGGGCTCCGGTCTGCAGGAGAGTCGGGCTGGGAAGAGCCAGAAGAGGAGCCTGATGCCGGCTGTGTCCCCACAGAAGTGCCGCTGGACTTATGCCCTGTAGATGTGGGCCGCCGGAGATCGGGCGCAGAGGAGCCGGCGCCATCTTGGCCACGCCGCCGCCCTGTAGGGCCGGAGAAGTCGGTGAGTCTCTGCGGCCGTTTCCCTCTCCGTTTCTGCTGCCGCTTCGTGCCCGGGGATCGGAGGAAGCCGAGGAGGGTTCCGATGCGGTGCGGGTAAGACCCGATTTTGTCGCTTTAATTAGCCTCGAGGCCCGTCGCCGCACGGAGCTCTAGCAAGAAGCGTCCATGCAGCGCGCCAGCAAGCCACGCCCCCCCCTGTAATAATATTTTGTTCTTTTGACAAAGCATCCTAACCATTTTGAAAACAATCTATGATGTATACTAGAACCAGTTCCTGTGACAGTTCATATAGTAAACAAACCTCAAAATTAAACTTCTTTATCTATGAGGATATAAGACAGATCGATGTATACACCCTTAAAGCCAGTCTCTCTGTCTCTGGGCTACCCCTTTCCCCCCTAGCTACTTAGCCAATTAGAACCCATGGCTTTCAAATTACAGTGACAAGTAGCCCCCAATATACTTTACTTTTCGTCAGTCCAAAGTAGTAAGGACAATGAAAGAAATATCTCATTGGTGTTCATGGGCTATGGCTGTTTTATAATTGTTGTTTGCCTGGTTGAATATACTGAGAGTTGGGTGTGAGTTGCAAAACAGTTTCTGTGCTCGGTTTGAAGAGGTGCAGTTCAGTCACCATAAATCTATGTACATCCAGCTGTGTAGAGGGAAAAGTTGGTGGTCTTACAAATTTGGCAAATCTTTTACCTTTTAGCTTAATTTGGGAAGCTTAACTATAAAACAAACCAAGAAAGCCCTGTTTTAAGAAATCAGTTCTTTATTTTATTAGGGTATTGAGACTAGCCACATCTTTCTGGCAGGCAAACTGTAATGTTAACTACAGCTGTACAATATGAATTTATGTTCGATTGGATCTTAAGCAAGCCTGCTGTATCATCTCTTGAATAATGTGAGGTCTAAAACTCAGAGCAACTGTGAGGAACCACAGGGTTCCATATATCACAAAAGCTTAATGGAAGCTTGGAGTAGGTGACCTAAATACAAAAACACGTTGATTTAATCTATTAAAATTGTAACTGCCTTTGCAGCTATAAATTACAATCTAGTTCTCTTTTTTCATTGCAATACTTTGGTGTCATTCGCAATATATCAGACTATACAAACTAGCGTTAACATATAAAATGAATGTTTGACTTTGCTGTCAACACCTGTTTTTTCATTAAGATCTGAATTATGCTATATCAGCAGAGAGACTGGTTTAGCAGCTGCTTCAGTCTGGAAACGTGGTTTGATGATAACACTTTGCTATTTTTTAAAACATCCCTGAAAATTTGAAAGAACAATGGCTTGCATTAGAAAAAAAGGCTTTGAATGCTACCTGCTGTGGCAACCTGTGTGCAGCCCAATGTTGGCGCATTTTGCAGGACATAAGGGTTGTTGTGTTGTACAATTTACAAATGGGGGTTTTGGAAAGATGGCTGTCCTGCAGGCTGGGAACAATTACCAAGTATATCTTTGCTGAAGTTCTCACAGAAGAGAAGAGATTAAAGCCCATCTCTGGGCAAACCAAAAATGTTATATGCTTGTTTATATCTAAGGCCTGGAGTAAAGCAGATTGACTTATCTGATCCCCGCTCCTCCAGCAGTTAGTGCTCTCCTCTTCTTCCTCTTAGCTTCAGCTGGTGGAATTTCCCTCATCGTCCTCACATCTAATGCAAGTCTACAGAACCTGCTTTAGACATGATTATGCCAATGGTCCTTATGCCACCGGAGCCGAGGGGATAAGAGGTTTAGCAGCCTGAAGGGAGTGTGGACCAGGTAAGTGAATCTGCTTTACTTCTTTACTTTAGTCCCTAGACATAAACAAGCCCTTAACCCTTGCAGTGCGGGGGTAGTTTTTTTTTCTTCTGGAGATGGGCCTTAAATTGCATGACCACAAATTAGAAGAAGCCGTAGCAGACACTTAAAATACAACAATGTAACAATAATTGAATATGTGGCCTGCATATTGCCTGAATGTTAAAGTTCTGAATCTCAGCACTCATCTACACTTGAGTGTGAGCCTTTGCAGGCGATTTTGAAGCCGTTTTGTTGCAGGTTTTTTTTTGCATGTTTTTCAGGCTTGAGAATTTTTGTTTTAGACAATCAAAAGCTAGTTGCTAGGAGGAGGAGATGGATGTTAGGCATAAAATTGCACAAAAAGCACACATCATGTGCGTTTTACAGTGGCTTCTATTGATGTCTATGGGACCAAACATGCACGGTTCTGTCCAACAAAAAGCTCATCGACTTTTTCGAGCTACAAGCAACACAGTGCTCAGGTGTGAATGGGCACTTCTGAAAATAATGGGAATCTTGATGATGAGAGTTGTCATGCTTCAGGAAACATGTGGCAAAATGGGCTAAAATATATTTAAAGGCAACTGTTTTTATAGTTTTGGCTAGAGAAGTAAAGGGTTGGAAACACTGTCAGGTTCTTATTGCTGTCTGTGCCTCCGCTAGGGAGATTCGCTCTCTCTATCTGTCCTGCTGACCACTGTTACCTAAAATAATAATGATCCCAAATCAACATTTTTTAAATGTCACCTTTACAAGAATAGAGGGAAAATGAGACACAAGTTGGGATTTCCCTCACTTTGGAGAAATGTACTCTTACCTCAAGTTATGTCTATAGGACACTGAGGAAAACACTCCCCAATAGACACAGATGGCAAAAAAAAAATTGCTGTGGTTTAAACCGTCTTCTATTGTATCCAAAAAAAAGGAGGGCGGCCTAAGGTTATAACACTGCTCCTGTATACTATAATACAGTGAGTGATTGTTGTTGTCCTAGCTCCCTTTTGCAGCACTTACGGCAATTACTTTTGCACGATATTCTAATTATTCGAGTTTCACCTGTGTATATATATATATATATATATATACAGTATATATAGTTAAATATGCTTTAACACACTGGAGAGTGTACATGTTCATGGCATATACCTGTGGGTGCTGACTTATGTGGTGCCACTTGACTTGTAACCATACTAATAAATGTATGTTATATAAACATAATTTTAAATAGAAATTGAGCTTAGAGTAAGCAGAGTTTAACATTCAGGTTCCATTTTAACCACAATGTATTGCACTTCACGTGTTGGTGTGTGATAATGAGATATGCAAAGCACAGGACACACAGGGTAATTGGTTTACAAATTATCTCCCAAGCCCCCTTGCATGCCAAAGGAAAATTCAATTTAGTGAAAAACCTTAATAGAAATATGCAAGTGATATGTAGGCAGCTATTTTTAAGTTATGTTATGCACATGAGAACATGTAACAAATATAAAATAGGTGTTATCACAATTTGACTGCAAATGTGGAGTTTTTCCCCTGCACTGGTAGCATCTGAACAATGAGGGTTTTGAACAGCTCCCCCACCACCAAAGTCATCATTGCCAGGTCTGTAAGGGGTTCTAACCTTCGTGCAGAAGGTGGAAAACCCCTTCAACTGTATCAAACATGGTACAGAATGACTGCAGAATGATGTGTTATCAAAACAAACATATGACATAATTTTTGGACTGGGTGCTTTAGGCCTACCTCTAAAACGTTAAGTAAAAAAAAATAAAAAAATAGTTTTCAGGTAGGAAAAAATTAAGTGACATGTTTGGCCTATTCTTTATTTGTCTGCCGCCAGATTGAGTTCATGAGCAGATGTAGACTAGCTGGCAGTAGGCAGGAGAGTGTAACCACAACATGTGTTTTCTGTTCTTTATGACATGTCAAGCAAATAGAGAAAAAGTAACTTATAAAGAAATTGCCCGAGGTCACTGCATAATAACATGAGTTCGTAATAGAGCAAATGAAGTCAATTATCAGGAATTTTATTTACTATAAAATGTTCTAAAAGGCATATAAATACACACATCTTTTAATTTCCACCATTAGTGCACTACCTTTGGAATGGTTGTAAAAAGACTAATGGAGTTTGGAAGGGCACTTCTGAAAGTGGTATCGGGATTCACATTCCATATAAAAACTAGAGGACAAAAAAACTGAATGCTTTTCCTGTAGCATCAACTCATATTTCAGACAAAGCCGCATTTCACTTTGGCACTATGATTGGCTCTGAATAATTATATGAGGCCAGTGGTATCCCTAGCCTTTTTGCTGCCTGAGGCGGGGGAGGGAAGTTTTACAGTTGTCGCCACGAGAGTGACGTTGCCCTTTGCAGGCTCTGCATCTCCGCCAACCGACTCTTGGTCGTTTACACAAAACAGAATGTCAGAGGTGTATCTACAACAAATTGCACCCCTGAATCACTGGTTGCCAGGAGCTGGGCAGGACGCTGGCCAGAGCATTCCAGGTCGCTAAGAGCTGGGCGGGGTGATGTCTAAGGACCATACTTTTAGCAACCTGGAATGCTCTGGCTGGCACGCCGACCAGCTCCTGGCAACTAGTGACATCACCTGGAGCCCCAGCCAGAGTGGTCCTGCTTGTTAAGAGCCAGACAGGGAGATGTGTAAGGCCCTTACACATCTCCCCACCCAGCACTTAGCATGTCTCCCCACCCAGCCCTTTGCAACCTGGGACAGCGTACTTTCGCAGACCCACGAGTGTATATGCCACTGCTACACAGCCTCGCTTTCTGACATGCTGGCCAATGTTTACTTTGAAATTTTCTCTGGACAACTGTGCTCCAGTACTCGGGGCCCAATACATTCTCCATAGCGATAAATAGGAGACCTATGCCTGAGTTGCATTAGAGAGGAGGGAACCCAGCAGGATAAGGTATGCTTGATAAGGAAGCCCCCTCCTCTCTTAGGTGATGGATGCTGGCAGATAGGTTAATGTCTTTATTCAACCTCAAATACTATGTAACTATGAATGCACAAGACATCATCACGCCTTAGGACGCCCCTGGCAGCAAGTGAAGTCAGAGAAATCCGAGTGAGCACTAGACTCCTGATCTTCATGCTTTTGTTGGTATAAAAATATTTAGTATAAAAATCAGTCAGTCTCCATATTTCTCCCAACACAGGTTCCCTTCCAACTAGCAGTTTGATGTACTTTTGAATCCTGAAACAATCAAACGTTCTTGGTTGTGGACTGAGGCATCACAGTCACAACACAGCACACTGTATTTATTGTGGATATCTGTGCCCTGTCATCAGCCTGTTGGTCCAATATACTGAAATTGTAGTATTTTATATATGTGAGGACTTACCTGTTACCTCCCGCAGGGTCTCGCGGCGTCGGGTGATCTCCTTGTGCAGCACAGAGCCCAACGGCTGCTGTGTGAGGTGTCCGCTTGTTCCATCGTCCAGAGCTGTACAGGAAGAGGCACGCACGAGCACTGGACTGCCTCTTATAGGGACGGTGCATGCCCCTCCAAGGAAGTGGTCCTCCCCTGGAAATGACCTCATCTCATTTCCAACAGGTATATAAGCACGAAGGGTGAGTCATTCTAAGCTTGGTTATTGTTAAGCTTGTTCTTAGAGTGCCTGGCGTCATACCTGTTTCTGCTTCCTATTACTGACCCCTGGCCTGTTCCGTGACCATGATACTTTGCTGCCTGCCCCGACCTCTGCTGCGTTCAACAACTACGATTCCGGATTGTGATTTTGCTACCGTGCTCTTGGACTGCCCCTGTACCGGCTACCACTACGCAGGAGATTGTGCGTTATCCTAGTCTACTTGAGTAGAGGTACCAATCGTACTGGCAAGTCCCCCGCGTCTGGACTCCTACCATCACCAACCTGATATATATAAAAGCGTATTTCCAATACCTTTCCCCTTGCTTTCTTCTGATATCTCTTGGATGGTCACTTAATGCAGTTTGTGTTTTGTGGCTTGTTGTTTTCTTTGTGACAGTGACTGATCCTTGATGATGCAGAGAATGGCATTGACATGATGATATCAGCGCCAATCTCTGCATCAATACACCGAGAGTAGAGGGCAATGTGGAGGTGTCTGCTCAGGGGGTGGTGCCATGACACCCTGCACTCGTAGTCTGTCCTAAGTAATTTGGGCATTATTCAACCTGGAAGACTGAGGGCATCTTGTGGTGGAGAATAGGTAATGAGTGGTGACAACTCCAAATTGGAAGGTGAGTATTGCAGCCACAGTTGCTGTGTGTGTTCCCCAAGAGGAACCCTAAAAAAATATTATTATAACACAATTCATATCCAAACATACCTTTTTTTAAAGCAAATGCATAAATAAGGTAAAATGATTAAAAATGTTTTACACGGTGCTTAGGGATGAATCATTGTTCTATTCATTATTTTCATTAGAAGTATATTAAAACAGAACAAAGCATTAAAGATTTCAGTGCCTCATATATTCCGTGAATATATAATACTTTGCTTTGACCTTGTAAAATCCATTATTTTAACTGGCAGAGCATTCTCACAGGTTTGCAAGGCTATAAACAGGGCCGAGGTGGGGTGGCCAGCCAAGCCAAATAAAAAGCACAGCAAAGGTCACAATGTCAAAGTACATATTGTGGCATACGCGGCTAAAACTCACTGGGAAATATTAAACCTGAAGGGAAACCCCATTTATCTGACACGGAGGGTAATAGAAGACGAAAGTAGTACAACATTAATCTTCTCTCACAAGCAAAACTAGAGGAAGGAAAGGATGAAGCAGAAGTATATCCCATATGAAACCATGAAGCTGTAACATGCCACAGGGCCAAGGTGAGGTTTCCGATGTAGAGGGGGCATTGGTCTGATGACATGGTAAATGTAATACGTCATCATGCGGGCAGCCAAAGGCAACAATAAACTTGTGGAGTTTGGTGTATCTGTGCCTTTGTGGATGTACTGGTGCCAGTTAAATGCTTCTTGATGAAAAGCTAAATAAAGTCTTCTATGGAACCTAAATGATGAATGTGGAACAGAAAGTTCAAATCTGAATAGTTCTGTTATTTTATATTGTGTTTAAAGTAGATGTAAACTTTTTTTTAAATAAAATATTGTTTTAAGTAAAAATAAAAATACTTGTTTTTATCCTTAGATAGATGGTCTCCTGCAGCATCTTTGTAGCCACTTCAAGTCTACATGTACTCCAGCGACAGCTTTCTGGCATTTCCATACCTCCCAACTTTCCATCATTGGAAACCAAATCCCTTTGTCCCTCTTTTCTCCTCAGTTGTTCCTCTTTATGGTCTAATGTACAGATATCTACAAACAAGTTCTATTTAACTTCCCTATTGCTTCTTACCTTGTCCAATCACAGAAATCCTTGCATTCAGTAAAAAGAAAATAAAGCTTTTTTTGTAAATGTAAACAAGTATACATCTACATTTACCACCATTTTAAATCCATAAAATTATGTATTCCAAATAGGTGCCAATGATTACAACCTCCTAAGGGAGTATACAGGGAGTATAAGGGAGTATAAGGGAGTTAAAGCTCCAATAGGACATGTGACTTATTTTGCTTTTCCCAACCTGCTCTGTTCAGATGGATCTTATGATGTTACTGTAAAGGTGCCCATACAGTGTACGATTCTCATACGAGAATTGCGGGAAAACCCGCAATCGTACGATAATCGTACAGTGAATGGAAGGCGTGCGACCGTTTCTACTGTACGGTCGCACATCTTCAGTCAAACAAGCAGGCTTGAAAACCCGCCGAGAATCGTACGATTCTCGGCGGGCTAGTGGGCTGCTTGTTGGGAAATAAGCTTACAACCATCGCAAGACAAAGCCTATGCTGTGCAAATCCAAAATTCACTGTAATACTTATGTCATGGGTGCATCCTTATTAAATGTTTACTTGTAAAATAAAGATTTTAGTTTATTAAGTCAAAATAGTATTTACATGTTCTTCATATATAACAAAATAAGTAAATAAAATAGGTAAATAGTTAATAAAAAAGTTAATATCTACAAAATAAAAAAAAATAAGTTAAAGAAAACTAATTTAACAACTTACAAACATTAAAGAAATTAATTAAACTGGCCTACACACTCTTATAGTTTCCCTGTAAAAATATTAACATTAAAAACATAACATTAAAATAAAAGTAAGATAAAAATAGTTATATTTAATAGAATAAAGTTTTCTTTTGCTAATATCAAAAAGTGCACCAAGGCATAGAAAGCGAATCATTGCCAAATAAAGTACATGTGAATTATGCATGCATGTAATTTCTACACTCCTCCATTCCTTTATTCCAGAAGGCTTTCCAATCAGTTGCAGAAACAGCTAAGGGTCATTGGGGTCACAGAGATTTTTTTTTTTTTTTACGTAACTTCTTAAAACCGTTCCTGGCATACATTTTTAGGTTAACAAATGATCTAAATGAGAAAAAAAAAATCCATCAAGAGAACCGAAGTTGCTCAAGCCTCAAATGAAGAAATGGCTATGACCGTTTGCGTAGGAAATTTGATCATTCAAACGTCATATACTTTCTATAAAACAATACTGGCTCCCATGACATGCTTATCCACGTGAAGTGAAGTAATTAGACCTCAGATGACAAATCTTGACACTACAAAGGAAAAGCCATAATCTGGAATCAGAGTGAAGTTAAAATATGTCATTGAATAGAATGATTAGCCGATGACGGAAAGTCACACCAAGTGTAGTTTTCACAGTTGACAGATCAAACCTCAACTTGCCCTTTTATTTAAGGAAAAAAGTCATCATCTACTTAGTGTACACCTCTTAAAATAACACAGTATTTTCCCCAATTGCTTCTACTTACAATATATACATATATATTGTGATGTTGGGGAGGTTAGCACAAATGGCGAGCGCTTAAGGACCGAAGGTCACGAAGCCGTTCTCACAGAACAAAGGACAGTTTTTTTATTAATTCCAAAGGCAGCAAAAGGAAATCCAACATAAATAGCTTTCTTCAGCATACATATCAGCTCACCCTTCACAGGTTATCATGTTCAGTGTCCCAGGACCTTACTGTTTTCCTCAACAGAATGTCTTCCTGGATATTCTGTGTCTTTGAGCATCTTTTGAATTCACCCACACACACACACCTTGTGTGCCTGGCTCTCTCTGGCTCTCCAAGCCATCTAGCCTCCAACACATACACAGCCTCCTGGCTTCACTCTGGCTACTGGGTGGAGTCTGCCTGACTCTTGGACACAACCTGTCCCTCTTCCCAGCATTAGCTGCAGCGGCAGATGAGAAGAGAGAACAGAAGTAAGCAATCGTTGCGGCGGTAATGTCCCATCTCTGGTCCCGCCGCTGTCTTCTGCGCTCCTCGATGAGTTTCCACTCGCCCCCACGCAATTTTCACTCGCCAATTGCGAGGGGGCGAGTGGAAATTTTGAGGCCTGTATATATATATTAAGACATTGTATGTATGTTAAGATAAGGATATGAAGAAGGAACATATTTACACTTAAATATTAACAGAAATGTGCACTTAGTACAAAAAGCACTTATTACAGGCATAGCTCACAACTGTCCCTAATTTGGAGAGGTTGTCCCTCTTTCCTTCTAAGTTGTACCTCTTTTTGGTCTGATATATGAACCTCTTAAATTTACTATTTAACTACTAAACATGTTGTACTAAACCTATAACCTCTAAATTATTGCAGTCATTATTTAAAAAGCCAGCAAGAAGTCCCATTCACGCATCAGTCTAGGGCTGTGCTTTGCCCAGATCAGGGTATTTCTGCAATGGGTACGGCCAGGTATTTATGATTAGCTGCGGCAACTCAGCCTGACAGGATAATAGGCTCTGCAGCTGTTCACATGTAATTGAACTTATAGCAATTACCTGGGGTTAGGGATAGATGAGTTTGCCTGAACATAAAAAAGCATTTAGGGGGTTTAACCAATAATCTATTGCATATTAATTCTTCATGGTGTGTCTCCTTCTCCACTCAGAAAGTTGGGAAGTACAGTAAAGGAAATTTATCAAAACTGGAGCAAACAGAATCTGGAGCAGCTGCGCATGGCAACCAATCCGCCTCTATCTTGCATTTTTTATCTTAACTGAACAAACTAAATAGAGAAGCTGATTGGTTGCCCTGGGCAACTGCTCCAAATTCTGTCTGCTTCAGTTTTGATAAATTCCGCCTAGTATGGATTGGGTGCATTCTAGTATATCCCAAGGATACCATCATCCAACATTGGTGACCCCCATATTAAAAAACCCCTCTTTGCGGCCCACCAGTCTGAACAACTTGAGACCCATCTCCTTGCTCCCATTTACCTCCAAACTTCTTGAACAGCTGGTCTATAATCCCCCGAGCTCCACCCCACCGTTAACAATCTCCTTGACCTGTTTCAATCTGGCTTTCATCCACAACACTCCATAGAAACTGCCCTTCTAAAACTTACTAACGATCTACTAACTGCTGAAACCAATGACCACTACTCTATACTCATACTCTGCTGCCTTTGACACAGTTGACCACCCGCTTTTTCAGAATTTTGCTCTCTCATGGTTCATCTCCTACCTATCTCAGCGCACCTTCAGTGTCACCTACAATTCTGCCTCCTCCTTTCCTCTTTCTCTGTCCTTGGGCCCCTTCTATTCTCCATCTTCACCTCTTCCCTGGGTCAGTTGATAGCCTCCTATGGCTTCCAATATCATCTTTATGCTGATGACACCCAAATCTATCTCTCCACTGCTCAGCTCATCCTCTCTGTCTCTTCACGTATCACTAATCTACTCACTGACATCTCAGCATTGACTTTAAGGCTCATATATGCAATTCATTTATATATATTTCATTGTATTGGATGTGTATGATTATTAGGTCGGCACAATATTGTTTCAGTCACCAGAACAGGTGCCCCCTTTGGAAAATTTCACCTCCTCTCCAGTTCTGGTTTCATCTGTAAAATCACTTTGTGTCCACCTAAAAATGGTCACCAGGAGAAACAAAGGTGAACTTCTAGAGCAGGCTGCAAAAAATACAAAACTGGTGTTCTGACCCTTCCTCACTCTATCCAAAGGAACCTAAAAACCATTTTGGCTGGCGATACAAAGTAAAGCAAACTTGCCCCTTGTCCAAACAGGGAAAAGTAATAGGTTTGTTGATCTACAGGCAGCACAAGGTAATTGTACTTACCTTCTACTGCCAGAAAGCACCATAATTACTCTCAGCTTTGTTTATTTACTAACTTGACTATATTTCTAATGAATTTGAATATTTGTACATATTTCTGATGCAATTGTGCTTTCTGATTTTTTTTTAATAAGGTCACTGGCCAAAAAAAGAGTTGAACACAATAAAGCTTAACCTTTGCTCTGCTGGTGTTACAGCATTATCACATGTCACATACTATGAATTCATGTGGGGCAGCTGAAACCAATGCTGACGGAAGTGCTGGATTACATAACAAGAGGAATACCTTTTATATGCTATTATTTTAGTGAGATTTCAGACTTTGGGAGAAATACTAAAATCCAAAATTGAAAATTTGAGCATAAGCAATGTTGCAGTGCCCATGACTAATAAACTGGCTACAGATACTTTACAGCAAAACATTTGCTAGTGATATGAAACATCTTTCATAAAATGTTTCTGTTCATAACATCAATCATTTTTAATGACACAGCTTTTGAAATCTCAGTAACTAATTAATTATTTTGTCTTTGATTCTGCAGCTGAAATGGCTGTTTATATGAAGACTGGCTCATCAACACTGGTAGGGTTATGCACAGAAGGGTGAATGGTTTGGAGAAGGCAGGAGAAGTGAACAATCTAGGACAACATAGCTGATATGGAAAAATTATCCTATTCAGTTCACTTTCCAGTTCAGCTTTGTTGTCCTAAATCCTAGGAAAAGAACACAGTTTACATGCTCAAACACTGGAGAGAGGTTCTGACATAAAAAAGGAAAATAACATGAGGTGGATCTTTGAGTTGGAAACCCTAAGTCCCGGGTGTTTAAATGTAGGTATAGGTATGAACTGCAGTCCCGCCTGGCTCTTGTACTGCTCCCTCCAGTTGGAATCTTACTCTGCTCCAGCGATGGACTGTCTCTCGGCATCCTCGCGTTCTATACACTGGACCTTAGACCACTGGAACAGAGGGGGAGCGAGGCTGAAGGGAGAGGTCTAAGAGCAAGCCGGGATCGTGGGTCAGGTGAGTATAACTTTGTTATTTAATCTCCCTAGATGAAAACGAGCAGTTAACCCTTGCAGTGCAGAGGTAGCCCCACTGCAAGGGTTAAGATTTGATTTGCTTGAAGGTCTGCTTTTACACTTTGTTTAAGGCATTAAATTGAACAGTGTAACAAAGTCCCAAATATGTAGTACAATTTGTAAAGTACTGCATAGATATCATTAAGAAATCAACATTTAGCAGTTTAAACTGGGAAGATTTAGGAAAGTTGTTTCTTGCTGGTTGCCATGTGTCGCGGCACAGCCATGCAATGTGCACTGTATGAACAAGTAAGCCAAGCTAAACAGTATTTTTCAACATTGCACTGTTGTTGGCTAATCACAATTCTTTAAAATTGAACTTACTAAAAGACAGCTCTTAGTGTTTCAGATTTACCCTGTGCATGCCAACAATATTTCAGCTATTCAGAAAGCACACAATATCCTGCTGTCCACACATCTGAAGTTTAAAGGGATATTGGTGGAGGTGCTGTACCAGATTTGTAATCGGAATTTGAAGTCAGCGAGATTAAAATTAAGTCATGTATCTTAAGGTGCTTTAGTTATTGTTAAACATCTATAATGAATTCCAGCAGCACTACCCTGTCAGTTAAGAAACGCACAAGCGGCATGCCAGTGCGGTGGAGTAATGGCCATTAAAGACATGAGCTTTGGGACTATTTGGAAACAAGTGGTCATTTCAGCAGTGAAATAAAACAAACTTACAAAGCTTTGCTTAACTTTCCTTTGTCGGCACAGTGCCACTTTTACAGGTCAACCTCAGCAAGCCTTTGCTGTTCTCTGATTTTATACATGCCAGTTCTCTGCATCGTGGTCTAAGTGTAATCCTCTCCCTGATCCAAAATTCTATTTCAGATGCATCTGTGTGGAGTATTTCTTGGTTTCTTGGTTCTTGTGACAAAATAATGACTTCATTTTATATTGTTATTTGATCTCATAATGAGTAGTACCAGCAGAACTCTAAGAAGTACTTGTTTGAGACACAGCCCATAGTGTGGGCCAACTTAAAGTGGAACTAAACTCAAAGGGGTTGGTTTACTAAAGTCAAATAAGCTGTTCACTTCACATGGACATATTCACTTTGCAGGGAAACTTTCCCTTAGTTTAGTGAATGAGGTGAAGCTCTGCTGACTTCCATCATCCAATCATGTGGAAAGAAAAATACTGTTTTTTTTCTTGCACATCATTGGGTACTCTTTTCAAAGTTAATTTTCACCACATATACTGAGATAATGAACAATTCCCTTTGCCCAGTGAACAGCTGATTTGCCTTTAGTAACTCAACCTCAAAAAGTTAAGATTTACTATGTTATAGGGAAAATGTTGAAATGTCAATTGTGCCAAAGCAGTACCGTAACAAGGCACTGTGGTCTGGAATTCCTCCTGAAAAAAGAGTAGTGCACTTTCTGGTATGTGTGTGCCTAGGCTCTCCTGTGCTTACAGATTAATAGCTGTATATCTGCAGTGCCAGAGCTAAGGCACCTCTACCTGAGACTGTTGGTCTAATAGTTACATGTACAGGGGGACCCATGCCAGGGACATGTATTATCTGTTAATGTAAGATATATTACATCAGTTTTTCCTAGCATCCTTTGGCTTATACCCCCTCTGGTCTCCACCCAGGGGGGTCTGGGATACCCTCGGCTGCTATGGGTCTGCATCTGCAGATGCACTTTACAAGAAGCTTACAAAGATATCTTAAAAGCAAGTTTAATGCACCTGAAAGCATGCTGTCTTTGCAAATCTAAATAAGTGTGCCCTAGAATAGGAGTCTTAGAAGAAAGTCTTTTGTGTAGGGATGCACCGATATATCTGCCGCCGAAACATATCGTCCGAAAATGGCACTGGCGCTGCTCTGTGTTCCGGCGGGGAGGAGAGAAAGTGTCACAGGCGGCCGAGCGCTGTGGGAGGAGAGCGCTGTGAGCGGCCGGCATCTCTCCTCCCCGCACCACTCAGCCTCCTGTCATAGATTGGGAGAGCAGCCGTGTGGGCGGAGACAGCCAGCGTTGTCACAGGAGGCTGAGCTCTCCTCCTGCACAGCTCGCTCAGCCTCCTGTGACAGCTGTCAGGATGGAGAGCGAGTACAAACACTCAGCGATCAGTGATCGCTGAGTGTTTGTACATCATTTAGGACATAGTGTTAAAAGTAAACGTTTATAAAAAATAAATAAAATAAATAAAATAATAAATAAAAGTAAAATATTTGAAAAAAGTAGAAACATTTTTAACAAAAAACCTTTTCGGTTTCGGCCTGACATTTTTTTTATTTCGGTTTGGTATCGGTTTTTAAATTTCCATTTCGGTGCACCTCTATTTTTGTGCATAACTTGAAATTAGGTCAACTACATACAGATTGATAAGAATCAAAACAGTTAGTTACTGTGTAATGTCAGACAAAATTTTAATAAAACAAGAGATCACATTTAGCAACAGTATTTCTTTTGTCAGTTAGCCCATCAGGAGCAGGGGGTATTAGTTGCCTTTAAGCCTATATAAAGCCTTACTTGTTTTTAGGGATGCACAGATACCAAGTACCGTACTTAGTACAAGTACTGATACTTTTCTAGCTCCAAGACTAGACTAGAGAAAAACTCAAAAGTTAGGGGGCAGCTGTCAATTTTAAGCATCATACGGGGCACCTGGAATTTATGCATCCCTGTTTTAATGTATGATTTGTCCTTGGATATCTTTTTATATCCCTTTCCTGTTCTATACAGTTCAACTACCTTTTCCCGCAGGTCCTTTGACAATTCTTTTGCTTTCCCTATGATTCAGAATCCAGACACGTCAGTGCAGCACTGGATGAAGGATGCAAGGGTCTGTCAGGAGGCCAGAAACTCCTTGGCCTTTTATACACACATACTGATTACATGCAAACAGATCACAATACAGATTACAATATGTTAGGGATGCACCAATACCATTTTTCCAGTACAGGTACTGATTCTTGCCCAAGTAATCACAGATACTAATTTATAATACCTTTTTTTTATTGTGACAGTTTTTCTAAAACAATACAGACCAATGATTTCAGGACAGTGGTGGAGTGCCAGTGCCCGGTCGCAGCTGCAACTTCTGTGACCCTGGTAGTTCTCTTGAAAATGACAAGTATCTGAACTGGTATCTGTGCATCCCTACTTGTTTTACATGTTATGCAGTCACACTATGGGGTCTATTCACGAAGCTGCCGATGGATCTGGCCGTAGCTTCAGCCGATCCTTCGGTTGTTCGGCTCACTTCACTTCAGATCGGTCATTCACTCGGCTGCCCTCGGTAGCTTCGTGAATAGACCCCTAAGTGTGTGTTTTACTGTTTTAAGCTGCCCTGTATCAGAGGCACTCTGGAGAGCTGGACTGTTGCTCTCACCTAGGGTTCAGAGATCCTAGACTCCTGGGGTTACCATGCCCCCCCCCCCACAGTATGTTAATTGACACTGATGCATGGGAGCATGCGTGCTGTTGATTTGCAGCAGGGCTCTACTTTTGCACAGGATGCAGGCTCCAGTTACCAGTGGTTCAAAATGCGTGTATGTTGGACCACTGGTGACTGGAGCCTGCATTCTGTGCAAGAGCAGAAGCCCAGCCCTCCAGTGTAGTACTGTTAGTATTGGGTCAGGTTAGTAGTTACACATACACATAGTAGTTAAAAATGCTATACTCTATACTTCTTATGCAGTGGTACTGCATAACAAGTAGGCCTTCAATTGGGCTTTTACACAACAAAGCAAGTCTCTATTTCTTAAGTAATTTTCCAGATGTCTTTAAGGCTTTCTTTTCCTAGGCACATAGAATGGGGGTGTCTTAAATAGTTATGGGGTTAACATTCTGTTTTTATGACATTTCTGGGTACTCAGAGAAGGAAAAGAAAAGGAGGGGGAGAGAGTATCTTGGGAACTATGTATGCGGTATAACGCTGTACATACACCTATAGATTATCTGCAGATTTTCTATGGTCAAATGGAAAAAGTGCAACAGATTTCTCCATCTACGCTAAACTGTGTGGATGGTGGAATCTCCCACTGGGTCAAGCTTCAGTCTCTTCCTAGTCAGCCACGCTGGCCCTCCAAATATTTAAACAATGCCTGCATCAAATCAGATTGTTTTGTCAGGTGATCTATAGATGTATGGCTAGCTTTAGGGTAGAGCAAAGAGAGAGTGCGAGAGGGGTCTAGTTTGAGTGTAGATCTTTCTTTTTGACTTAAGTATCACTTTAAAGATTTACTTTATCACCTTTATAACTATTAGGCCTCTGTTTTATACACTTTACTTAGCACCTCACATTTTCCTTTACCAAACATAAAATCTCATAAAGTCTACAAAGAGTTATCGAGACGCTAGTCAGGTAATTCTTCATAGTGTGCCCTGAAAAGTCTTTTAATGTTACAGAACTGCTAAAGCATGAAAACTTTCATTGATCTTAATGTGTTTTTCTAGGCTTTGTGCCATGTTAGCACGATGACCGTAATGTCCTTTGGGAATTGTTGGCAAGGACAAGCACAACTTCTGTAATGGATGCTATCATTGCCTTTGATGACGATGAACAAGTTTGGAAGTTCCTGTCTATGCTGTGAACACCATTTTTGCTCCTCGAGGTGCCATTAAACTTTCAACTACAAGGCTGTATACATTACAAATGTTGTATGAAGAGATCCATATAATTGTAAATAATAAAGTGCAATATCCCTAAATATTCCAGTAACATTTTGCATAAAACATTATTCATCATTGTTTCACTGAGTTTATAGGCCAAATATTGTGCAACATATCATATCCAAAACTATTATGATTTTAAAATTATGCAGTGCTAATACCAAATAAAAAGTAATTTTACTATATCAGCTATGTAACTGAGCATTCAGAATGCATTCTTCAGTCAGCATCTAAATTAATTAATGGTAACCCCCTTAAACACATTTTAAGATTTATCATCTGTAGCAGGTTAGATTGGACTCGAAGCGGCTATGGCTTTCCCTGAGGTGTAGAGTTTAAGGTACACCTGCCTTTACGAGGAAACCCTTCAAGGAAGTATGCGTTGTGCTGCATGAGCCCTCAAGGTTACAATGCTCACAACTAATGTACAGCTAGAGAATTGCATGGGTCAGGTGTCCTATTCCTAGTAAAACTGCAAGCAAAAGTGGGGAGCCACAGGGTAGAGTTGGAACTCAGGTACAGTTGGGGCTTGAGGCAGATAACTGGAATGGTAAATTATGCAATTTTCAGGACAGATGTCAGGGAGGTGAACAATCATAACTAAATACGCAAGTCAAGTCTGCAATAGAAATACAGAATGTATGACAGACATAACGCTGAAGCTGACATAGAGAAGGAGAAAGACCACTGATGAAGCAATATTCCATTGCACTGCGCAAAGTTTTCATACAGCTGGATGATTTCTGAGGCTATTATGTGCATGCACTTGCTGCTTTCAAATTTTAAATAGCAGAGGGCATTTGGATGCTGCTTTAGACCCCCATGCTTAGAAGATGAGGCCAGGCTTTTGGGCCATAAAATATCCAGGTATAGCATCACAGGTAGCAATAGGTTGCTAAGGGAAAGTCATGTCAAGCCAGAGAAGTATAGTTCAACATTTGCAATCATTTAACTTGCACATATTACTCTTTTAAAAAATGTTTTATGGTCATACTATAGTTTCTTAGATTCTATAGTTTCTATAGTTCTGATTCCCCACTATTGGCTTTAGGTGAGCAGGCAGTGAAAATTATGAAAGAGAAACTATAGCACTTTTGGTTGGTTTTATCTTAATTAATTTCAGAGCTTATAGGTTCATTAACTGATATGTTATACCCTTACTGTTATTATTTGTATACATATCAGAACTTAATGCAGGGTGTTTACATGCTTACGTCTATACAGTGCATGCTGGGCTTTCTAATAAGAGATCATACCAGTAGCTTTGCACGTGTTGACTGCTTTCAGAATAAAGATGGAACTGGTCCCCCTTTAGGGGAAAAGGAGGATCGATGTGTTCCTCCTCTTAGTCATTCAGATTACCTATTTGAACAAACTGTGTGTAAACTGAATGTATTCTGTTGATATCTGTTTTCTGCCATTCAGTTAAAAAGATATCTTCAACCCTTGGGTAGCAGACTCAGTATGCAATATTTAAAATGTAGCTGACCTAAAAAACCAAAAATTTATTTTATGATGATTTGAAGAAAATAATCATTATGTAAACATTGACATTACATTTTTTTAAGTTTTTTTTAATTAAAGTCTTCCATCTTGAATTTTGCAACATGCTGACACTTTAAATGCTTGACTATAAAACATATTTGCTCGAGCTATTCCAAAAAAATAAAACGTATTAGTATTATATGAACATCAGAAAGTACATTCTTTTGAGGGCACACACTTAATACAATATCATAAAAGCTAAAATGGCGCTTAAACAGTAATCTGTACAAAAATGAATTATTGTCCTTAACAATGCTCCTTCCCAGAGGATTTATGCCCCTTTGGAAGACTTAATTAAACCAGAAGGTGAATAAAATCTATTGCTAACTCAGCTCATAAAAGTTAATACTTTCCTCAAAAGGGAAATTGTATACGCAAAAGGATAAGCTGAGAAAATAGCTGTCTGTATTAAAGAAACACAAAAGCATTAAATATATGTTTTAGTGCAGCCCACCTGGGATAGCTTAAAATAGATTTATTCAATGGCATTCTTTATTCCTAATAGTTTTTAGGTATCTGGGCAGATCAACAGACATTAGAACATAGGCAATAGGAAACAATCCAACCAACAAGTTATTTTTTTCATTCACTGCAGAGCTGGTCCTTCCATGAGGCAGATAAAGAATCTTGTCTTAGGTGTAACCCATCTGGGCAGATTTAAGAAGTGTGTATTAGCTATATGGCAGAGATTTGCATAAGGTGTTGGTGGTCACATGGGATGTAAGAGTTTACATTTTCCATAGTTATGATGAAACCAGAAAACCTCTTTCTTCTGGAACTAATCAGTGATCACCACTCTAGACCCCTTTACTGACCAGTGGTTTCTCAGATTGTTTTACAGCAGATCTGAAGAATTATAACTTCTAGAGTGCTTTATAAATGAACAAGGACAGCAACATCAGCATGTGTTAGGCCCCTTTAAGCTGAGTTCTAGGCAAGCAGTCCTTGTATTGGGTTATATAAGGCCTTCTGGGTAGGGACTTAGAAGCAGGGTTGAAGAGGAGAGTGGTGTACAAAGCAAATGGCTGGATTTCCTCTGTTACCATGGTCCATAAATTGACCAGCACCACAATTTATGAGTACCTCTTTAAGAGAAAGCACCATTATATAATGGGAGAAAGGCAAGCCATTTTACCTTCATATGATATAACACAACAAGACAGAACATGGCTATCAAACCTAAAGTTTTATGCATATTTAATAAAAAAATACAGTCAGGTACTAGAGTGAGAAATCACAGTCCAGAAGCAGTTACCCTTAGACTAACATGCAGCCACGTAAGAAGGGGATAATGAGGTCTCTGAATCAATGTTTCAGGGTGACCCCCTTTCTCAGGAGAGAGGCCTTTCCCCCATTTTTAGGCTGGTATAGCACCCTACATTTTGTCTATTTTGTCTTTTACTGAAGTCTTAACTCTTCAAAACAGCTTATGCTGCTGGACAGAGGAAGTCATGGGGTGCAGATCTAAATGGCAAAGTAGCTCACTATACAGAAAGAAGGACAACGACAGAGCTAGGGATGGCAAAAAGTCTAAAGATTACATTACAAATGAAAGTGATTGTTTAATTGATATGTTATATCTTGAAGCCCAACTACAATATTATTTTCAAATTCCTTCCCTCCCAACTCCTGTAAAAAAAGTTCCAAAGTAGAGCACTGCACACCCCAACATCCTCCTGTTTCTGCCACTGCTGCTTATCTGGACTGAAGATTTAAGAGTGTGACCTTATTTTTTCCATCCTTTGTTGCATATCAGCACTGCTATTTTCCTGCAACATCCTAGAGCAGTCTTTACTATCTCTTTGGGAGGTGTCACCTCATTTTTTCCATCCTTTGTTGCATATCAGCACTGCCAATCTCCATCAACCTCTTGTAGCCAATCCTGTCTCCAGCAACTGCCATACGTAATTTCTCAAGGTACTGACAGGGACAATAGTGGAGCATACCTGTTTGATGTGCTTGCAGTACCCTTTGGGAGAGCATGTGGCAGGGTGATAATGCAGGAGAACATTTAGAAGACAGGGACAAAATGTTGTCACCCTATAACAGAAAGTGCATGTACAAGAACCTTCATAGCATAATCACCTATTATGATTTTAGTGAAACTTCTAGAATTAAAAATAGGGATGTTCAGATGCCAGTATCTGTATCGGTGCCGATACTTGGCATTTTCACAAGAACTACCAGGGTCGCAGTGGTTGCAGCTGCGACTAGGCCCTGGCATTCTATCACTGTCCTGAAATCATTAGTCTGTATTGTTTTAGAAAAATAATGTACAGAAAAACAAAAAATAAATAAATAAAACAAATCATACAATAAAACAGGGATGCACAAATCCCAGGAGCCTGTCGCCAATGCTCCTTAAAATTGTCAGCTGCCTGCTAACTTTTGAGTTTTTCTGTAGTCTAGTCTGTCAATGGAAAGGTATCAGAACTTGTATTTGTATCAAGTACGGTACTTGTTATCTGAACATCTCTAATTAAAAATATTGAAATTACAATAGCATGTTAAAACTTGTATGAGATTTTGGTGATTGGGTTTACATCTGCTTTAACAAAAGAAAATTAACTCTGTATTCCAGAGTAAAGTAGGTTCAGCATTCAGTGTCACACAGTGTAACACCCGCTATGCAAAGCTGTTTGAAATCTAAATTTATATGAGGAAATCTTGTAATATTAGAACTTCAAAGACTATAAAAGAGAATAGTAAGAAAGATGAATACCATTTTGCACTAAATAAACTTTCTGCCTGTTTTCAGAAGGATATAATATATGTATAATTATACAGTTATTTAAAACACTTTCAATACTTCTTTTCTTTAAGCATCAAATAGGTAATTTAGAATATGGAACACAATATACTGTATATGGATAAAAAAGATACATGGAAAAAAATTCCCTTTCATCTTATGAACTCTCAGAGTTGGACTGACTGCAAGACATTATTCATGGCCGATAAAAATAATAAACTGTGAAAATATTTCAAGGAGTTATAGTATGCAGTGGAGCATACACCTAACAAAAATATGAACAAAAATGCTGACAAATTTCACATGATAAAGAAATCCTAATCTAAAACTGAATGAATTTAAAACAGGTAAAAGGCACAGATGGATGCAACTCAGTATTCATTAATACATAATTAAAGTAGTAGTAAACTCTCAAACAGTTTATACTAATGAATCCAGATCAAACAAATATACATTACTTAGCAAAGTATTTCTTTAGATTTTTGCCCAAACATTTACAGTCATCATGTTTCCAAACAGGTCCAACTCTCTCAGCTCCACATTCCTGAACTTCCAGCCCAGTACAAGATCACAAGGGACAGAGCAGTCTGCAGCAGCCATCCTTCTATTAGCTTGGTGAAGGTAGGAAGGAGGAATGAAGAAGGGGGTAATGGGACTAGCTTGCCTTGCTGTGTGTTTGTGGAGACACACACAGCTTACTAACACACACAAGGGTGCTCTATAGGAGCCTGCAAGAGGAAGCAGCCACCCTAAAACAGGATATCGGGACCCCTGCTTAGGAGACCATCTGATTCTGCGGGAAAAAAAACTTTAAACATCAAAGAGCAGCATCCATTTTAAGTAATTTAAACAGCATTTGAAATTGCTTAAAAACCTTTTGACTTCAATATCCCTTCAAATGCATATTTTTTAAATGCATGAAGTGAATGCGACTTGGCAGCTTTTGCAGGGTTATTCACAGAAGGTTGAAGTGTTTGGAGAAGGCAGGAGAAGTGAACAATCTAGGAAACAATCCAATTCAGCCCACTTTCCAGTTCATTTATGTAGTCCTAGATTATTCACTTCTCCAGCCTTCTCCAAACTCTTCACCCTTTTGTGAACAAGACCTGTAAGTGTTACTTAACTGCAGCAGAGATAAATACATAGTTCAGTTAGAGAGAGAGGCATTCCTAAAGCAAGCTGTCTTTTTGGGAAACACATAATGCTCTGTGATACATGCGCCATATGTACTTTCTGGATCAAAGCTGATACCCAGGCAAACAGAAAAATACATATATGAGAACTGGTTAAAGGAAGGCTGGGGCATACAGGATTTGTGTTGCCAAAGGCTGTATGTGAAGGCTGTATGCCCCAGCCTTCCTTGAACCATCCCACCCTATTGGTTGTAGCGCTTCAGACCCAGTTTTTTGTTCTGCATTCACACTAGTTGGACACCCCGGTCCATACTAAACAGAAGTTGCACACCACCCTCCCCCTCCCCCCCCCTCAAAGAGCGCTGTCACATAGGATTTGAGTCTTCAATTTTCCTATGAGAACTGTTTTACCTGCCAAAAAGGATCTGTATTTATGGCCATCTAGTCCTGAGATTTACATAGCTCTCCTGCACAGCATAGTCCTGCCTGGCAAGAGAAGGGATCTGATTTTTCTCTGCTGCAGTTTCTGTTTCACTGGCAGGTTTCCTCCCCTTCCCTGTCCTGTGACTGGACAGAATGGGCAGTGAAAGGAGAACATTGAGGAGCTCATCTCTCTGTCACTTTGCTCTCTCCTCCTATGCTCCTCAGTTTGGGACAAGATTAGCTCAAGTGTCACCAAAATTTTTGCCCTTTGCCAAGTAATTTACAATCTAAAAATTCAAAATTAAATTTAAAAAGTAGATTAAAATGACATTATAATTATATTTAAAAATACAATTTAAATTGAAAAAGAAATTAAAAACATTGCAATTAATTTACAAATTATAATATATTTTTATATATTTTTTTGTGCACAGCTAATTAAATGTTTATAGGTATGTCACCGGGTATTGCACATACCGTTTTTCAGCTCAAGCCTGATAACTCCCTAATTCTTGCAGAGAACGGTCCCAAATTCAATAAGAATTCTAACAGATCATAAATTAGATTGGAAATCTCTCAATAGTAAAGAACATAGTTGCACATTTTGGAATATTCAAAAAAGTAAATTTGAAATCAGGATTACAAACTGCTCTACCATTGAAAAAGTAAAATTTTTACATTAGATTTGTTTTTTTTTATAAGATGCCATCATTTATATTCTGATTGTTAATTAGTCTGGGGTACTAGTTTGAATTTATTATAGGTTTTAATCTGTGATCTTTCATCTACAGGAACTGCAAAAAAACAAGTACTGTGCAAGGAGAAAAGATTTGTTTCACAACTTGGTCCCGTACAAGAACACGAGCTCCAGGTGAAAAAAAAAATGAATCAGAAAAAGCTTATAATCTCCAAAAGGAAATGACCCTATATGTTGGAATCTCAGTAAGTGAAACAAATGACTATACCATTTTGTAATTCTCTTCCACTCATCAAGGCAGCCCCCTTTTTAAGCAGCTGATATTCCAATTCACCATCTGTCTTCCAAGCAGTGTTCTAAAACTCTGAATTTTTGCTCATTTTTCTAAAACAAAAGAATTTGAATACAAACTTGCTGCTGGCAAACTATCACATTTGTAATGGAAAAAAAGCAGGCTTAATAAAGTGCGTTCTCAATGTTAGCCCCTGAAACATATCACCTCTGTAATGTAAATCAGGAGACCTGGATCCCCTTCTATGTCCTGTGCCGTGTACATTTGCATGTCCAGCAATAAGGTCAACTATAAATCTCACGCTGGCAAATGTATATTTTTCCTATCGTAACATCATCATTAGAGACATGGCAGTGCACTCAGATTGTGACTGATGAAGCCTATGAAAACACATTTGTTCAGCTGTGAAGCTGGTCTGCATTGCTTCATCTGGACTTGGTGAGGTTAGAAAACTCCAAGCTTTTAACAAGAAATATCCATTTAATATATGTTTTGGAATGTGCTGGAGTGTACGACTCTAATTAAAAAATTGACTCTTTTTTTATGGCAGTATTTTGGAAGTCGTCTAGCTGTGCTAATGCATGTTGAAAGCGCTATTAAACCTGTGAATCTACATTATTGGGACGTGGCATGAAATAAGAGGCAAGAAATGGCACAGTTGCTGTTGGATGTTACAGCTGTGATTAGTGTTGGATCTGGGATGAAATTTGCAGTTGGGGTTTTAAGGCTTATTTATTTATTTTTCATAATCTGTAAATTATTCAGAGGATTTGGAGGAGAAGTTGCCTACCAAAAAAGTTTCATGCTTTTAGATTGTAAGCCCTCACGGGCAGGGCCCTCCTTACCATCTTGTCTTGAATTGTATTGTGATTGTAATGTCTTCCTTATATTGTAAAGCGTTGCACAAACTGTTGGTGCTGTATAAATCCTGTATAATAATAATAAATTAATAATAATGCTGGTCATCAAATAATGTTTACTTTACTGGTTGTTAGGATGTAGTGTCAAATTCAGGCATCAAGTTAAAGAGAACGTATAGGTTTTTAAAAATGTTTTTATTGAATGAATAAGAAATAGTATGTGATTATTATTATTATTTTTAGAAACCATGTTTCTCTGTAATTTGTAATGATGTATGTGCACTTTACTCTATATCCAAAAATTACTTCAAAGTGGAACTGTGACCAGGCTGGGCCAGGGAATGAGCTTTAAACAAGACCTCGCTGATCTTTGTAGCTGCAGGCACTTGTAGAGTAATTCATCCTCAAAATAACCAGCTAAAAGTGCTTTCATCTTAATTTTAACAACTTAGCTCACTCTGCACTGCCCCCTTTCAGCAATCACATGTCAGCTTGCCAGCCTTCTCATATCTAATGTAAACAGAGAGCAAGTGCGCAGAAAGAATAGAGAGCAGAGTGCTGATACTAGAATGGAACTTCTTCACGGCTTAATTTGTGAACTTTGAAGATTGATTTCTCCACTGTGGCTACAGAGGTCAGTGCAGCTTGTACTATTTATTGCTTGTTAAGAATATAACTACTGGATTGCCCATAGCCTGGCCATAGTTCTACTTTAAGCTTAAACACTATTACACCTGGAGCCATGTGATGCCCAGACAGCCTAGCAGGGTAAAGTCAGAATTTCTTAGTCCAATTACTTTAAAGACGTTCCCAGGCTGCATTCAATCTCAGGGCAGCCCCGTGCATACATGGGTCTAAAGAATCAAGGTGGCAATCTTTTCAGCAAATGTATTAACCAGTTTCTGCTGATCGCGTATATGTGAAACACCAGGTACCGGGTGTTCGCATTGGACGGGTCTTTTCTGCCCGTGTGTGCCCGCTAGGGGGTGCGCGCGAGCAGAAAAAAAATGCCGTTTGGCGATGACAACCCGCCAATGCAGCAGTGCCGTCCGTCCGTTTTTCTACTACGGGCGGACGGCAAGAGGTTAAAGAAACGTACACACACTCAGGTAAGGGAATCAGAATACCCAAAAAACAAAAAAGATGTCTTCACCTGCCCTTATGTCCTCTACTTTGGCCTCTGAGCACCATCTTTGGAAACCCATGTCTAATAAGACACTGAAGTCTCATGAACATTGTGTGGCCGCCTTTGAGAGGCAGAAGGCTATACAGTGAGTGAAGTAATAAGACAGGGACAGAGACCCATGTGTGAGGGAAAGATAGGTCTAGAGGCAAGGACAGGTTCATAAAAGGAGAAATTCCGTTACCTGTTCCCTACAGATCTCGACAACATGATTAGCCCCGCCCACATGCAGCTTTTGTTTCTTTAATTAAGAGCAACAACAGTATTCACAGGCACCTCATAGGTGAGAGGACAGATCCAGATCTTTTGAAGTCAAGATCCATGTGTGCTTTACGGCATTAGTAATAGCATAAACTTTGTTTAAAGTCACTCCTTTCTCTGTCTGCTCTTTCACTGAACACCTACAGGTATGTGCACATACTGGAGCTTACCACAGGAATCCTGAGTTCCACCATTTCCAATCATTGAATTCCATAATCGATTTTATTAAAATGCACTATCATTTCTTTCCCTTGTTTGGCACATTACTACTATGGGCTTTTAATGTACCAAATAGTCAAATAGTGATTTCTGAGTTTAGAGAGGGAGCTGGCAAGACCCAGAAATAAAGAGACCAAAGTATAATGTGACCTAAAACCGTGTGCCCAAACACTTTCTGAAAGTGTATTTGCCTAAAGGTGTTCAGTGGAAGAGTTGAGTGAGTGAGCGGGAAAGACTTGGCTTTAAACAAGAAGCCTTATCTGTGAATTTTGCTTTGCATAGAGCCTGAAAATTGCAGTCACTGTAGATAGAAGATATTAAATAAAATTGAGTTCTAAGTCATTTTTGGTTATACAATAATAACAGCTTTCCTTGTCCACACCTCCAACAGCAAAGGAATACTTAGGCTTACAATGGTCCAATCTGCCCGTGTAAGTACAGAGGAAAAAAATATATATCTGTCTGAAACATGGTCCTTACACATGCAATAAGTTATGTGCTCAATTTATGTGCTCAGTGAAAGCATTCCACACTTTCCCTTTACTTAAAACTCTAACATGAATTTCAAGCACTTTTTTTCCCCCATGTAACCTATATGAAACGGATTCTTTATTTTCTCTTTTTATACATGATGTTAGCTATTCTCTTGTAAAGATCTGCCATTTTCTGGTTATTTATTGACTTCTTGGGCACTATGTGACAGTCTGTGCTTATAGTGCTGCTGTCTTCCTCTCTCTGGCTCTGTATATTGTTTTAAAGTAAGGATGTTCAGATACCAGTTCAGGTACCAGTGCCGATACTTGGCATTTTAACGAGAACTACCAGGGTCAAGGTTTTGTCTGGGCTCTGGCTCCCCACCACTGTCCTGAAATCATTAGTCTATATTGTTTTAGAAAAACTGTGACATGACACTAAACAAAAATGTATCAGACTCTAATCTAGTCTTGGAACTGGAAAAGTGTCAGTAGTTTTACCAAGTACGGTACTTGGTATCTGGTATCTGAACATCCCTATTTTAGAGGCATTTCACTGAGCGATGTACTGGACTATGTAGACACTGTACGTGAGGCACTCAGAATGTGAGTCTCAGTTAGTTACCAGGAAGCAAATATTAATTCTGCTCCGTTCTCTGGGACTATGGGGTTGATTTACTAACCTTTTAAACATACCACGAACATGTATACACCTCTGTAGTGTGTTCCCTCCCAGCATGATCTATGGGTGGAATCTAAACACCTTTGTAGTGTGTACACACCCAGCAGGTGTGTTGTGCAAAGCCAAGCATGAATTGCAAGGTGATGTTGTGTAAATTAGCTCTATGTTGTGTTGCTTGCGTTGATGAATGCAGGAATGTAAATGCATGAGCTAACCATTTTTGTCTAAACTGTGAAGCAGCATTATATATGCATCATGTGCATGATTTTTCCATATATGGCATTAGTGGAAATATGCTTTTAGAGACTTTTTGGTTGATGAATACGTTTTGCTGTGTGAAAATCACACGCACCTGGTGCGTGCGTGTGTTTAGGTTAGTAAATCACCCCCTATGTCTCAGCAAAACGGTCTACGTGTTTTTAGTGGTGCTGTTTGGTTAGTGATTGAAAGTTGTCTCCTGGTTCTGATTATGGCTTTCCTTCATGATTGTCTATGTCTGTCAGCCAAAATGATAACACACCAAAACCTAAACCATAGTTAAAGTTAATAAAATCTCTGTGGAGGAAATAGAAAGCTCTCAATCAGTGCCATCCAGAGCTCTGTCTTTGGGAAACCATATCTTCTTTGCAGGTGAATATAGCAGTCCAATATTTTGGGTGTGTAACTCCTATGCATTTTAAAGGAGAAATATTGGGAGAGTAAAATGTACTCTTCTCAATACTTAGAGCTGGCATGGGATGCTGCAGGTGTCACATACCGGCTCTATAGATCGAGAAGTGAGCGATCATGAACCGCTGATTGCTTAGCTCATGGTCTCCTCCCTGCAGGAGACAATGATTCCCAGATTAGCTCAAAGTAGCTGAAGAACTCCAGTGTGTGTCTGTACCAAATCTACTGAAACATAAACGTCAGATGCTTAGATCACTAATAACTAGCTAGTCATAAACTGATCTGAGTAACCACCATGTTTTATCTTCTCTTACATTCCCAGGAGCTGAATACCCCATTAATTGTCAGTGAAGTGAAAAATGAATTTTTCGTAAACAAAAATAGGAACTGATTTCAAAAGATACTTTGTGTATAAATTCAGAGAATCTTCAGTTACAAAAATATGACTAAAAGGACACTGGGCTTTTTCTATAACAGGCATCAGATATGAGCCGTCAATGTCAAGCCTGACCACTGAAATGGGTTTGGTTTACTCCTTCCCTAGAAGTCTTATATTTTTTTACCTATTTACTGTGTTTGTGCATTGCTTCTCATGTGGACAAATATGTATTTCAGCAGTCAGACAATAATCACAGCCAGACTCTTCTTTTGTGGTGCTAAAGTTATTCTTTTTCAGTTATTCCCATCTTGTAATAATCTTGGTAAGGGCTATGGCGTGTACTGAGAACAATAGTATCTGGAAATTAATGATGACTGAAAATGGAATAAATACAGTCTTTCCTCGGCCCGTCATCCAAGATGCTTCAACATGCTGTCGATTTAACTGCAAAACAAAATTCTGCTTTTTAAATAAAGTCTACTGATTAACTTGCAATGACAATGTGTTGAAACAAGTGTGAGTCATTTATGAAACCAAATAGACATTAATATTCACAAAAAGTAAGAGAAGAACTGTTTAAAGTCTACAGATCATAAAAGTATTGGCTAGGAAATATGAAGCCTTAGCTTCAGGAAAACTTACAAAACAATATTTCCTTTTATAAAATGGCTGGAGTAGAACAGTGGAGTACCAAGGACGGGGCAGTGGAAGCAGTCTACCCCAGGTGCAGGCAATCGGGATGGTGCCAAAGTCACTCGGCAAAGTCAGTAGCATGGAAGTAGCTGAGCCTCTACGATAAGTAACCACTAACACCATTGATTCATTATCTAAACTCCCACTGACCACCAATGTAAGAGAGCCATTCACCACTGACTTGTCTGCACAGAGGTACTTCAGACATGCTCCTGAATGATGCAGTCTGCACACTGTGCTGTACTTTACTTGAAATCCTAAAAGTTCTAAAATCTGCACTGCGTAAACTATGCTGTGCAGTACAATAACCTGACTTCTGCAGTTTTATAAGCTGGGCTGTATATTACATAATCATGACTACTGTACTCTGTAAGTTGTGCTGTCCATAACATAATGCTGACTACTGGGCTCTGTAAACTTTCTTATATATTTCATGGTCCTGACTACTGCGTTCTGTAGGCTGTGCTGTACATTAAATACTTTTGACTGCTGCACTTTATAATTAGTGCTATAATGATTGCAACACAGTTGACCTTGCATTCTCCCGTCTCTGCATTCATTTCAACCTCTCCAACACCTTTCCCTCTCTCTGACCACAACCTTATCAGTTTTCATGCTCTCCCTGTCCTTAACCCTATATCCCCCAAGCAGCAAATGGCTACTTGTGGAAATCTTCACCACTTCAACCCTTCTCTTCTTTTTTCTGCTATTGATTACTTCTATGACAGAATATCACCCCTGTCCTGTTCTGACCTGGCCACTTTTGTCTACAACAGCTCGCTCTCATCCTCCCTGGACATACTCAAACCTCTCACTACACACAGGACTAGGCCCAGTCCACTACAACCATGGCAAACAGTCTCAAAAGACATAGCTGTGCTCTTGAAGGAGTGTGTTCTTGAAAAACTGCACCCCATATTAAGCTGCCATCATAAAATATAATTTCTCCATGTTGCCAAACAGACCTTCTTCTTCCCTCTCATTAACACCCTCTCATCCAGTCCTCATCAACTCTTTTCAACCTTTAACGCTCAACTTTGTCCCCCACTGCCTACACCCACTAGCTAATTCATCTATTTCAAAAACAAGATATATGCAATTCTTAATGTGATCTCCTCTCTACAACTCTACAATTAACATGCCATGTCCTCCACCACATTTAGTACTTTTTACTTTTGACCTATTACTACAAAAGAGATTGTTAAACTTTTCACTAATAACGCCTTACCACCTTCCTCCTGGACCCTATTCCCTCACACCTACTCCAGTCAACCTCTTTTCTATTCTACACTCTCTTACTCACGTTTTCAATCTTTCCCTCCCCGCTGGCATCTACCCCTCCCATCTAAAGCATGCACTGGTCACCCCCATACTTATAAAACACTCATTGGACCCCACCAGTCTGAACCACCTAAGACCCATTTCCTTTCTCCTGTTTATCTCCAAACTCCAAGAATGCCTACTCTACAAGCCTCTGAGCTGCCACCTCAGTAATAACAACTTTCTCAACCCCTTACGGTCTGGCTTTCACCCACAACAGTCTACAAAAAATGCCCTCCTAAAGTTCACTAACTTTTAAACTGCTAAAAGTGCTCTACTTTTGAAATGCTAAAATCAATGACCAGTACTCAGTACTATTACTATTAGACCTTTCTGCTGCCTTTGGCCATTTGCTTCTCCTCAATATATTCCGCTCCCTTGGCCTCCGAGATGCTGCACTTTCCTGCTTTTCCTCCTACCTAAATGCTTCTTCAATGTCACCTACAACTCAATCTCCTCCTCTCCTCTTCCTCTTTTCAAAGAGGTTCCCCAAGGTTCCATCCTTGGACCATTTATTTTGTCTATCTACACCTCCTCCCTTGGTCAGTTCATAACCTGCCATAGGTTCCAATACCATCTCTGGCTGATGACACGCAAATCTTCACTCTTCACTCCTCAGCTCACCACTTCAATCTCCTTGTGCATTACTAATTTAGTA
Source organism: Nanorana parkeri (assembly GCF_000935625.1). Taxonomy (NCBI): domain Eukaryota; kingdom Metazoa; phylum Chordata; class Amphibia; order Anura; family Dicroglossidae; genus Nanorana; species Nanorana parkeri. The sequence goes on along the minus strand of NW_017308270.1, from coordinate 91,314 downwards.
ACTGGTAGTGGTATATCAGTATGGATGGTATGCCACTTATTAAAATTTAATCTTTCAAAAACTAAGCTCATGATCTTTCCTCCCCATTGTCCCTTCCCAAACATTTCAATTGAGATCAATAGCACAACTATTCAACCCTTCCCTCATGCCAGGGTGCTAGTTGGCATCCTGGTCTCTGACCTCTTCTTTCAACTCCACATCCAATCACTGTCCGAATCCTGGTTCCTTCACCACTGTAACATTTCCAAAATATGCCCCTTCTTAACTAATGACACCACTAAGCTTCTAATTCACTCTGGATCAGAGTAATAAGTATGAGATTAATTCAGCAAAGCCCATATTAAAGTGAATGTGCAATGTGCGTATACTATATAATATATTAATTATGTATTATAGTTAGGACTAAAAATAAACACTTTAAAATATTTGTTTTTTTCTTTTGTTTTCAGGTAAAATATTGCACATGAGCATTTTGTTTGTTCCTTCATAGCCAGCGGGTGGAGCTCTAGGCTCATTATCATATGTTGGTCAGACTAATGTTTCCTGCTTTGCTTCAAAAAGCCAGTTGGATCCCATGTGTCTGTTAAATGAACAAAATCTAGGGTTCTGCCTCTCCAAGGAATTGTTGCACTGTACAATTGAATGGCCAGTCACGTCACTGGGCCAAGCTGTCCACTACAGCAATAAATTGACAGCCGTCTGGCAAAGCTGCCTGGTGATCTGTGAAGAGGAATGCATAAGTAATGAAAATTTAATTTCAAAATTATGTTTTGTCTTTATGATTTAAGGTTCATGTGTACCTGTGACACCGGCACTTGAGGCACAGTAGTTTTTTGGATACAAAAACTGCAGTATATATGCCCGGTATATGCTACAAGTAGGCTTAGACTATATTTAACTATTCCTCTTTCAGCCACATCCAATATTCAGTGAAATACAGTCACACTCACTATTTCCCAGATAGCATTATGCATGTCTGCCTTCATATATGTGTCCAGGTACTCCTCTTTCTCAAATTCTAAAACTGAGAGGGATGCAACCTTCTCAAACTGTTGGATTGCTTCTGACTCAGTGTGGTTGCTCCTGGAAAACTTCTCTTCAAGATACTGCTATTTACTCACTCCGCTTCAAACCCTCGGCACCTATGCACAGTTGCAGCTCACCATTTTCTTCCAAAAGGTCAGCAGCATGTTTGTTCAGGCATCATCCATTGCCAGGATCTAATTATAACATGCAAGCAAAAAGCTCCCCAACTGTCCTTCATTGTGGACCAAATCTCCCTGTCCTTCTTTCCTCCTTAGTTGTCCCTCATTTTGGTCTGATATACTGTCAGGAATGAACACCGCTCCGATGCCCGAGACCATGGCGGGGATGGCCCCGCCAGCAGTGTCTCGTTGCCGGGCGACGGGCGGGCGTTCCTCAGCGCTCCACTCCTTCCCTCGCTCATCAGCTGAGCCAGCGTGATGATGTGGTGAGCTCGGCCCAGCTGCGTCCCGTTGCTAGGAGACGCTCGGGTTGGGTCTCGCCTCCGGCTCCGCCCCCAACCACCTCTCTCTGCCTACAAAAATGTAGGCTGACCACTTGCTCGGCGTTCTAGCAAAGTAGTACGTCGAGCAAGCTACTTAGGAACTGCACAGAAGCTTTGGAACAGGAGAGCCTGCTACAGCCTCTTTAAAACACTGGCTCTATCATCCTTGGACTCCTGGCAGCGTGGATTCAGCATCACATTCTGGGACTGCATTCCCCACCAAACAGCAAGTAGCCATTAAACACATGTTGCAATCAATTGGAGTGTGGAAGGCTGATACCTAGCTGGGAAGCTCCGCTATTCCCTCATCCTCTCTCATTGCCATTTGATTCCATTATACTGCTGCATAGGACTGTGATATCTTATTAGCAATTAACTGATTTCCATGCTCTGGGTTAGTGAAGCTAACTAAACCCAGGATACCAACCGTGTCATAACCTATACTTTGAACTGTCATAGCCATCGTATTACTTGTAGTTACCTACGGTCATCACCCCTTGTGAAGTTAACTAGGGCGAGTGAACTACAAATCCTAACAGGCCCCAATGCTGGTAAATTGTGGTTCTGTGAGAATTTGCTGCCACTACTAAAATACTATTAGAAACAAATGGTGTATGATGTGTAAGGGGTTCCGACTTCACTCACTGAAGTGTAACTGTGAACCCTCCACCTGAACCATTGCCACTTACCTCCGCAGCTGATTATCCTATATATCTTGCTGTGCTTGCACGAATCATTACATATACAGATATTTATGCAAATCTTCTATTTAACTACCAAAATTGTTAGTCCTCATTACATTTTTATCTTATCTCTTAAATATCTTGTTTGATATTTTCAAAAGCCAGTATGGCTGGGAAAAAATAGTT
>NW_017308270.1:70544-88875 GCF_000935625.1 Nanorana parkeri | reverse complement strand
TTTCTTATGTAAGAAAAATGGAAGGTATAAAAAAAAAAGGGCTCTGGCATTGGGAGCGAAAAGGTTAAATGTACCTTTACACATAGTTGCTCAAACTAAGGGTCTTAAGTATTTACTAAAGCGGCACACATTGCAATGACCATGTATAGCAGGGGCGGAACTACTTGTGGAACTACAAATCTCATGAGGCATTGCAAGATTCTTACAACCACAGGCATGACTCCCAGAGACCAATGCATCATGGGATGGCAGTCACATAGAGTTTGTCTTGTAATCAGACTCCATTTATCATAAATCTTCTCTGGATTGCTGTACATAGTCATTGCATACCACTTTCTTAACAATCCCTCAAGTTCTTCATCAGACAAAATCTTTTTTACCCCAGTCAGGGAAATCCATGATTATTTCAGATATTTGTATGACTTGTTTTAGCGGCTTGTCATGCGTATTACCATAGAATAAATTCCAGGGAATGTTTCAGTGATGACAAGACTCTGCATTGTTAAACTTAAATTTAGTTACAGAATTTTAAACATGTATGAACACTGCTCATCTATTGCCAGCACAGATTTGATGGAACCTACATACATTATCCAGCCTTTGTTTTGTCTATCATGACTGATATTGTTAGGGAGGACTATATTACATTGTACTTTCTACATTTATCTTGTGATAGACTTCTCTAACAAGCTCGTTTTTCAAATGGGATTCTAAAGCAATTTGGGGATTACCATGTTATGCTACTTGTAACATGCATTCCACTGCTCAGCATGTTAAATGGTTCAGGAATGTGAGCGGGCTAAGTGATTAAAACATCCGGGGTGCCTATGGGATCTCTCTGTATGCTGTCATGATAAAGACATTTTTTCACTATATACATTTTAGAGGGCAGTATTTATTTAAAGGGTATCTATGGTCCACAACTAAAAATAAACCTGTATTTCTATAATAAATTTCTATAAGTTTCAGCCCACTCCTAATAACCATATCCATCCAGAAGTTTGTACACTTAAAAATACATGACAACCCGCACAATTTATAACTAGCCTTTTGTAGCAAGGTGCAAATGGAAGGGCTTGTAACAATACAAAACACAGAAGTTTCCCAGCACACTTACCCGTGTTCTATCAAAGTTTGTGACTTGGATGGAATGTGTGACCGGTCACGTGGTCACACATTTTAACGTAATCCCACCCAGTTTTTCGGTGGTGCAATATGTGACCGCAAAAAAGTGAAGAATTCCAACGCTTTCTCAGCTGTTCCAGGGCAGATCGGCATCACAGATCCTATGTGCAGGAGAACCGATCTGCCCTGGAACAGCTGATCGGTCCTGAAATGTCACTTCTATCTGACTTCTATCTGAATGTCCCAATGCTTTTGGCAATATAGGGGTCTATTCACTAAGCTGCCGAGGGCAGCCGAGTGAATGACCGATCTGAAGTGAAGTGAGCCGAACACTGTTCGGCTATTCACTTCAGGCTGGTACGGCTGATTTCAGCCATACATCGGCTGTAATCAACCGTACATCGGCTTGCTTCGGCTGACCCGAAGTGCAGAAGGAGTTCGACTCAGCCAATCCAACATCTGGATCGGCTGAGCCGAACCTCCGGCAGGCTTCTCACTGATGTTCGGGCTATTCTTAAAGATGCCGAACAGCAGTGAGTGAATAGCCAAATGCCGCTCAGCGGCATTTGGCTTGGCTGTTCTGCTTGGTCCCTCAGAGGGACCGAGCAGAACAGAAAAAGAGTGAAAAAAGTAAAAAGAAAACGATTGTGCAGAGCTAGAAGTGACAGCTAGCTCTGCCCAATAGTTTTCTATTGTCCGGCGGCTCTGCTGCTGTAAAAAAAAAAAAGAAAAACTCTCCCGGGCGCTCTGGGAGCCTCCCGCTCCCGGCCGCCCAGGAGAGAAAACTGCTGTGTCTTTTTTTCTTTATTCTGACACGATCGATGACACGATTATTCTGACACGATCGATTATTTTATTTTTTTTTCTATTCTGACATCGCTCGTGTCAGAATAAAGAAAAAAACACACAGCAGTGTTTCTCTCCTTGGCGGCCGGGAGCAGGAGACTCCCGGGGCGCCAGGGAGAGTTAGCTGTTTGGAGATCAGTGTCCCTGGTTAGCAGGTAACCAGGGACGCTGATCTCTCTGAAAGTGGCCGGAGCCAGCCGTAAGATCACGGCTGGCTCCGCCCAGCTGTCAGAAGCAGGCTGTCGGCCGGCCAATGGCTGGCCGCTCGGCCAGCTTCGGCTTTCAGCACGGCTCAGCGCTCGACTGAGCTGCTCGGCCGTGATCGGGAGCTGTACGGGCTATTGTGAATAGCCCGTACAGCACCCCCTCGGTTCTCCTGAACCGAAGGGGTCCTGGGGCCGAAGCCAGCCGAAGGATCGGCCGAAGCTACGGCCAGATCCTTCGGCAGCTTCGTGAATAGACCCCTTAATGATTTATACAGGAGATCACCATGTTTACTACTATGAATACTATTCATACTGCATAATAACGTATTGCACCTTCCTCCCCGTTTATGTTATAAATAAGGATTTGTATTTCTGTCCACCAAGTTCAGAGATTTGAACAGCCCCGATAGATATCACATCCAGCCTGGTGGCCTGATGTTCTTTACTACCTTTAAATCACACAGCAGGTCACCTCCCCACCCTTAGCCTGAGATGAGGTAATCTCTCTGCCATGATCTCTTGTTAGCATGTTCTTTTTTTTTGTTCCATACATTTTATTTTAATTTTCATATTAAAAGAGTCAAATGAAAGAAGAGCAGTTACAATTCACACTTGGTGCACAAATCGTAACAGATCTAACAATAAATCTGAACTTAACCAACACCGGCTGCCTTGTCTCATCTTTTTAGGGTTTTTCTGAAACAAGTATGTATATTAAATTTACTTATTGGTTGCTCACGCAAAGATGAGTAGCTGCATTTTAATATCCTTTAGTAAATTGGTCCTATCCTGTCAAGATCTAGACTTTCCTTTTGATTTGTCCCATCTCATCTCAAAAGGACCTGCTTCTCCAGCAAACCATTCACTTTCATCCCACTGTTTACTATATAATGCCATTGCCTAATCCACATCACTCTGTACATGGACCTTGTGGACAGTCAAATCCCTCTCCGTCACCCATGCTGTGGTCTCCATCTTTTTTTCTACTCTGTCCCCATCGCTTTACTCTTCCCTCCACATCGCATTGTGCTCCACTCTATCCACACCAATTCCTGTCCATTTTGTCCTCTCTTACCAATACATTAACCACCTTGCTTCCAGTTTGTCCACTTTCTGGTTACTATTTCCACCCTCTTCCCACTCTTTCCATCTGCTAAATAGCTTTTTTGTGACTCAACAGGTCACTTCCTCAGATTGTCTACATGCCAAAGGAACCTTCTAGCATCTGTTTTGCTATAATGCTTCCTCCAACAATTGTAGTATTCTGAGGGGACATTAGGCCCTCTTGACCCTCACTGCAAACACATGATGATGATTTCACTCAAAGAAACCAGTTCCACTCATTTTTTCCACACATGTTACTGTTCTTGGGGATTTCTTCGGTAATGCCAGCTCACTGTGTAGTGTGAACCCCCTTCTTCCCTCCAGCCCTAGCTGTTGTTAGGTCTGCTGCAGCCCTAATCCTACAGCATGTCTCAAGAGCATGGGAGCGGCTACAACTCCTACACCCTTAGTAGTTATACTAGCCTGTAGTAAAGCTGTTTGTTAAATCCTCACTCACATGTTATGCATTCAGATGAGGAATTTTGTCTCTTTCACATTTATTTATTAAAACTATATTGCTGGATTCATTTAAACAGTTTAGCAACCAGTTTCAGTCCCCTACTTTTATGAAGCTTGGTCTCAACCACAGTGTACTAAAACAGGAGAAAGAGTTCTGACCCTCTGCCCAGTGGCAACATAAGTGCACTCGCTTAGGTCCTTTTCACATATATGTGAGCAATATGTACAGCAAGCCTTTACAAACACAGTTACAGAGATTTAAGCCAGTTGTTAAAGACGCAAGAGCAACATTTAGCTCCAGCTTGGAGATTTTAAACAGAGATCTTAATGCAGGCTGTTACTTTAAACAAACTGCTAGGAGGTTTCAGTAAGCTTCAACACTATTTAAAACTTGATTGAAGCCTGCACCAGGAGAAGACCTGTCAAGTCACCCAGGAAACCCAGGAATCACTTCATATTTCAGGGTGGTCTCCCGGTTTCTCAGAAGCTTGACCTTCTCCAGTGTTGGGACTTATTTTATCACATTGTCACCACCTATTTAGACATCTTCCACTGGGAAGCTTATTTTATTCCTCTGATACCAATTGGGGCTTATTTCTTTCCCTCGATACCAACTGGGGCTTACTTTATTCCGCCAACACCAATCATGGGGCTTATTTTGTCCCAATAACACCAAAAACGGGGATTATTTGATTGACTGACAACAATGATAGGGCTGATTTTATCTCACTGACACAATGGATGAGGCTTATTTTATCCCACTGACACAATGGATGAGGCTTATTTTATTCCACTGACAATAACAATGGGGCTTATTTTATCCCACTGACAATAACGATGGGGCTTATTTTATCCCACACCGGTGATGGGGCTTATTTGATCCCACTGACACGAAGGATGGCGCTGATTTTATCCCACTGACATCAATGATGGGGCTGATTTTATCCCACTGACACCAACGATGGTGCTTATTTTGCCCTACTGACACCAAGAATGGGGTTTATTTTTGTCCCACTGACACCAATGGTATGTTTAGAAATGATCAAGTCTATGTCCATTTCCAGTACAATTTTTTATGAAAAAAAAATGGGCACGACATCCCTTTTGGATGGCGCTGATTTTATCCCACTGACCTCAATGATGGGGCTGATTTTATCCCACTGACACCAACGATGGTGCTTATTTTGCCCTACTGACACCAACAATGGGGTTTATTTTGTCCCACTGACACCAATGGTATGTTTAGAAATTATCAAGTCTATGTCCATTTCCAGTACAATTTTTATATGAAAAAAAAATGGGCACGACAGCCCTTTTGGTAATCACACGCTGACCTGAACGCTATCTTTTTACCATTGATGTTTAAAACTCTTCTGTATTATTTACTTGCACCTCTTACTTGGCATCTGTTGCATTGCTAATTGCCAATAATTTTAGCCGTCCTCTTTGATTTTTTTTGTTTTCTAATGACATAAACTGTAATCACATGAGAGAAAGCATTACTTAAGATGCCCCTAATGCATCTGTTTATCCGTCTAACTGGTGTCCTTTATCACGCAGTCATTGGTTTACATTAGAAGAGAAAGGTTGTGTAACACGGAGCTAGCTGAAAACCACAGGCATGTCTTTGAAAGAACACTAATGGTAATTTTTGTTGAAATGTTTGAAGCTTGATGAAAGTAGTGTACATTTAGACAAGAATTACAATTTCCTTGGCTCCTTCACTTTGCAGTATATTAAGGGGGTGAAAAACACTTTAAACCTCCAAAAAATATTTGTCATGCACACACATAATAATAATGCACTAGCTTGTGTAATGCATCATTCTATAAACAATTACACGTTGGCTAAAGATAATTAGTTCTTCTTTGGCTCCGATGTTGAGCCATGGACTGGATTTTGCTATTTGGTGTTCCAGTAGTTCAGTTTAGAGACTCTTAATGAGAACTACAAGCCTGTAAGTGAATTATGGGTAATCAGAGTATACTTTTGTCTGCGGAGCAAGAAGACCTCCATTTAAATGACTAAAGAGTTAATAGAGATGAATTAAAATGTATCAGTTAATTTAGAAATAATGAAATCACTTTAAATGTTGATTCACAGAAATGGACTCTGAGCTCAATTCACACAATGCATTATATTTATGCACAAGTGTTAACACAAGATGAAATCATGCATTAGGGCACGCTGCACTAAGGTAACCCAATCATTTAGCTAGGCTGGCAGCTCTCATACGGAATACTTGTTGTTGTGCCTGGCAGTTTGGATGCGTTGCTTGCTGCAGTAATAGGGAATTATGGTGTCATTCAAACTGAATGGCACTGCACCATAATTAGTGCATTATCCTGCATTGCAGTAATGGTGTGTTACCACAACACATAAGTGTGACTGGACCCTGAGACTTGAGATTTTGAACCCTTTCACATTTATGGCCCTGGCCCTTTCATATTTTTGCACTCACATTAATTTGCCTTTTACTTTTATATACACTCTTTTGTTTATTTATAATGCTACGCCAAACAGAAATATAAAAAAAAGTTTTTATGATGGATTATTAAAATATAGAAAACTGTACAAAAATTTAAAATGTCCAAAACTGCATGGCACATTTTTGCTTATTTACCACTCACTGTAAAAAGTCTACTTAGTGTCTGAAACATGCAGCCTATATGTTGGCTGATCTCAATGGACCTGTGTCTTTTTTCAACCTGATTAACTATGTAACTATGTGCTAATGAAAAATTGATGTGATGCCCCCCCAAAATCCATCACCAGACTCTTATCTAAGCAGCAGCCTGGCAGTATTATTCTGCACTAAAACCTTTATCTTATCTTATCTCTTAAAGGAGAACTATGGGGTCAGTGTTTTTCCCCATAGTTCTCCTTAGGGTAACGGGAGGACACAAACTAGCGTCCTCCCGTTACCCTAAGCTCAGTATAACGCGAGCTACAGCTCGCGGCATACTGAGACGCCGCAGCCGGAGCGGATCCCGGCGTAGATGACGGGATCCGCCCAGCTGCGTGAGTGACAGCTGGCTCTGCCTATCTAGGGGCAGAGCCAGCTGTACCCGCCCCCTCCCCCGTCCGTTCCGCCAGTCAGCGCTGGCAGAGCGGGGAGAGGGGAATCCAGCCCCTCCCCCTGTCACGGGAGAGAGCCGTGACAGGATCGGAAGGTGAGCGAACCTGGTATGTGTTCGCTCACCTCCCGATCTACTGAGCCGACCTGTGACAGTCTCATTGTCACAGGTCGGCTAGAACTATGAGGTGAGTGGAAATCACTCATCTCATAGTTCTCCTTTAAGTTGACACTAAATTCAGGAGTATTGTCTTAAAAATGCATTCAAGTACCCTAACTATTAACAATACTGGACCTTTTTTGTGCATCTCTCATCTGAAGATCATCAAATCATCTCTGAATAGGTGCTGACACTGCCCTTCTTTCTGGAGGATCATTACTTATGTTCCCCTCGGTCCCTGTGTGTGTTGTAAAGTAGTCACCTCTCCATGCTCGTTCTCTGGATTGACTACAATCTAAATACAAATTAGTAAACTAAACATGAGATTGTAGTCCATCATAGGAGTGAGCTTGGAGTGGTGGCTACTTTACAACACGCACAGGGACCATAGGGGAACAAAAGTAGCCCCCCTCCAGAAAGAAGGACAGTGTCAGCATTAATTCAGAGATGATTTGAGGATCTACAGCTGAGTGATACACACATAAGCTGCAATTTGTGTTAATAGTTAACTCCTGAGTATAGTGTAACCTTATGTATCTAGTCTGGGTTTAACCATCAAGTTTTACATATAAATTCTTAAAGGTTAGCATAACTGGTGGCATGGCAGTGGGGTGTCTGTTGCTTAAATAAATTTTGCTGGAAGGTGTCACACTTTATCATCTCAGAAAGTTGGGAGGTATGGACATGTGTGAAGTGTCACACAGCACTTTTTACATCTGCTTCTAAAAGAGGGTCCTCTGCAGTATAAGTAGGGTACATATTCAGGCAATGTTTGAAAGCAATCAGTGGCGTAACAACTGGGGGTGCAGCAGGGGCGCGGGCCCCGGGCGAAAAGTGAAGGGGGGGCGCCGGTCGAAAATGGCACTTTCGGCTAAATGCCGAAAGTGACATTTTCCTGGCGTTTTGCCAGCGCCGCCGTGATTCATAAAAAATTTCTGCCCCGGGCGCCCAGAACTCTGGTTACGCCACTGAAAGCAATGATTATGTATGTAGTGTGACTGATACATTTTGCACTGTTTTGAACACAAACAGCACAATACCTCATATTTAAAGCCTTCATTTATCTTATTTTGCTCTGTCCACCTATGCTGCATGCGGATATGTGTCATCACAGCACTGGTGGTATGTGTGAAAAAAACATTCATTGTGAAAGATATCTGAAAGTGCACGTGCATGGGTATAGATTATTCCTCCTACTGCCTGCAATTATCTCCATGATGTACAGTGTGTACAATGTGGCGGCTTCAACTCACATCATACTCAAGTGGTAGGAATGCAGATATCTGCACCAAATCAGCAACACATGCAAGGGAAATTAGGACTTTACAAGACACATCCATAAGTCAGTGCCTTGGGGATGGTGGTGGCTCTATTGAACATCCCTTATCACCCACCCAAAAGAATCCAGCTGACAAATGATAGCACAGACGATGTTTACATTTACGGAAACATGTAGAGTACAAGATAATTAGATTAAATCCGCCTTGGGGGCGACCAGCCAAACACAGGTGTGTGAAACCTAACAACTAATAAGACCCTCTAATTGCTTAGTCACTGAACCTAATGAGGCACCTCCAATGACATAGGGACGTCTTCTATTGTTCTCTAGGGAACATCAGCAAATCCCTTTACTGGCATGCAGGTTTTGACATGCTTCTTGGTTATAGAAGTTGTAGGTCAGTCAGGAGAAGAATGATTAAAATTTCTGTATCAAAGATTTTCCTTCTTGGTCCATTGCTGGTTCAAGTCAGGGAGATGGATTCAAATCAAGATTCAGTTTGTTATATAATAGAAAATATAGCATTTTGCTTTTTATAAGGAGATCTGTTACGTTGTGCTCCTCCAGCCCCAAAGGCACTAATATTCACCTGATGTTTCATTGTATAGTTTCTAAATATATATGTACATGGGGGAAGCCATATTTAAACATTGCATATGTAGGTTTTGCTTCCTGCTGAGCAGCACTGCTCCTCCAGGTTCTTAGTGCAGGTCTATGGGGCCAAATCTGACCTGATTGAAAACAATTTAGGACTTATGCTAGCCAAACATGACTAGATTTCTCTTGTTCAACCTGCAGGCTGAATGAGAGAAAATCAATAGGTTCCTCCATCCTAGAATCCCATCTCCATCCGGATGCAGGAATTACGAGTACAGGATAGTGTATCAGGGTATCCACAACATAGGGCTGTGTAGATATCCGAACAGTGACTGCAACTGATAAGATGCAGTCACTGTTCGGTCAATCATTTTCCACCCTGCTCAGTTGGTTTTTAAATGTCCTTTTGCTGAGCCAGTTGATGCTGACAAGGCCACCGATGGCTCAAATTTTAGCCAATTCAGCAAGAACTGCCGAAGTTCAAGCCATCTATGGGCAGCTTAAAGTGACACTAAATTCAGGAGTTATATCTTAGAAATGCATTCAAGTATCCTAACTATTAACAATACTGGACCTTTTTTGAGCATCACTCATCTGAAGATCCTCAAATCATCTCTGAATTGGTGACAACACTGTTCTTCCTTCCTTTTGTCCCTCATAGTTCCTGTGTGTGTTGTAAAGTAGCCACCGTTCCAAGCTCACTCCCAGGATGGACTATAATCTCACTAATTTGTATTGACATTGTAGTCTATCACAGGAGCGAGCTTGGAGTGGTGGGTACATTACCTCCCACACAGGAACCATGGGGAACAAAAGTAGCCACCCTCCAGAAGGAAGGACAGTGTCAGCACCAATTGCGAGATGATTTGAGGATCTATAGCTGAGTGATACACAAATGAGATACATTTTTGTTAATAGTTAAGTTACTTGAATGCATTTTTAAGATTTAACTCCTGAGTTTAGTGTTACCTAGTTTAGTTTACTAATTTGTATTCAGATTGTAGTCCATCACAGGAGAGAGCTTGGAGCATCAGCGTTTTATTGTTAATGCTTCGATAAACCTCAGGCCGTTTTTTATCAAGACTCGATAAAGACGGTCTGAGCTCCGTCCAAACATTGACAATATAATGCTTGGCTTATCTCCACCGCAAGACCTATGAGTGTCTCTATACCTACTTTTGATTTATATGTACATATACAATAGATATACATAGTTTTTTATACTCACAGGTCTTTCAAGACTGTCAGCACCTGACTGAAACGGGCAGTGAAAAAGGTGTCAGTTACCCCCCAGGAGATGCTAATAGCATTAAGGAGTCCACACTGGAACACTCATTTCTTAAAATGTTTAGAAATAGTCGAGGACAAGCATTAATCCCGAGGGCTTGCTCGCAAACAAAATCCACATAATTATTGTGCATCTGTTCACGAGCCATTTCCGCTGCTCTCATCCTCGGCATTACTGCTGAAAAGTTTCAAAGTCACAGAAAGAAACTGAGCAGCCCACGGGGAGGTATTTGTTCACATATTATGTGGAGTCAAAGTGGAAAATCACAGGCTCAGATGATGGCGGGTTAACTAAAAACAGCCTAAAGGTGAATGGCGTATTCATAATTATTCATTAATACCGGGGCTTTTGTCATGTACAATTAATAGAAAACACTCTCACCTTTTCTACAGAACTAAATAATAGAATGGCCATTGTTCTCTCCGTATTGTATTTCTGTAAATGTTAAAATATATATAAAAGACTTTTGTGTTTTGTCACCTATTTCAGTTCATCTTGTTTCTTAGTAATTTTCTTGGTAATTACTTTAATTACCTCATTTTCTATATTATCTCAGCTGGAAACAATCATTTATTTTCGATAAGTTTGTCTGTGTGCAAAAATGTAAAAAAAAAAAAAGAATATGTGACAAATGCGTCCAATATGATAGAAAGATTCAGAGTCTTGTTTGTCGATTTCTGTGTGGATGCTTTTTGATTCACTGATGTTATATAAAGAGTATTTACACTTTTGTAGCCAAATTGGGATAACACCTATTTTATATTTCCAGTACAAAGATAGCCACAGTCCGTGGGTCTTCCATAACAAATCAAAGCTTTATTCTAATCCACAAACCAATATATACCGCTCCCCATCAAAAAAGAATCCCGTTCACGCATTTCACCCGAAAGGGCATATTCATATAGATTAAGCCCTTTTGGGTGAAATGCGAAAGGGTTCCAAGGAGAAGGGAATCCCTGCTGGCCACCAGGGATTTCCTTCTCTTTGGAAAGAATTCTTCTTACTTCCTGTTATGTTTTATAGGACAGGAAGTGAAGGGAAATGATCCAATGGAACAAGGTTATAAACCTCTTTTACTCTATCCAAAACAAAACAAAACGTTTGGCTCAAGTTCTACTTTAATGTCCTTAGATCTTATAAAAGCAGCAGTTATATTCCTTTTATCCCTTGTGATTGCTCCACTATGTACCTGCTCTGGGCAGATGATTTAATTGCTTTTAATATGGATTTTTTTTGTCATTGTACACTGCATAACAGTATATTGTATCCTCCTTCTGATCCATAGTCCCTCATTGTTTATTGTGTATTATATAGCAGCAATTCACATGTATGTCTTATGAGAATATTGTGTAACCATTTTCAATAAAAATGTATCAATTTAAATGTTTTTAACCTTCATTTAGTCCCAATTAGGCTTTGTTTATATTTGACTATTGTGGAATGGAGGTACTCCCCTATAAGGGTATGATCTTTCAAACTGTTATTCATACATATTTTTTTGTTTTTAAATCCTTCTCTCATCCTGAATTTCTCATGATCCTGTCACTCTTTAGAGGCCTTTCTCATTGTGTGCTCTCTCGTCTTTCGCTGGAGCGTACAGAACACTAGGTGGCGCAGCAGAACTGGTAATTTTTTTTAAATAACTGTCAGCTTGCTGTACGAAAGTTATATGTTGTACCTTCTACACTAACAACTGATGTTCTCATCCATCAATAATTTGCATTTGTGCTATAAATTGGACTTCCACTCCAGTAAATAAAATAAGAGCAATATATATATGAGGCGATTGGCTTTCCCAGAGATCTGAAACATGTTGCTTTCATTACTTCCAGTTTATAATACATGCCTATAATCATGGAATCAGTCTTCCAATGCACCGATATTTGCAAACTATCATCTGTTCTTCATAATAGGATACGCTGCTTCACTCAGGACACAGAGGCTGAAAATCTCCTGTGCAAGTCTGGAGGATAAAGAAAGCTTTATACTGTGTTCTTTCGCCATGTGAAAAATCATATTCTCCTATAAAATATTTCAGCTCCATGTGTTGCTGTTTAGACATCATGTTTTGCAGTACATGTCCATGTCCCTTAAAGGTACATTACATTCAAGTCGAAACTGAAATCCAGGCAGGTAGTGGAGCCTACAATCTCAAGTCTTCAGATTCTGATCCTTACATTGCTCTAATGCACCAGTCCACCCCATTCTCTTTTGTTGCTATTCTGGTGATCTGGGAACCCTTTTGTTTACCTGTTTACATTGCATAATTGGTGTTCCCAATCACACCCACCGCAGACCCCTACTTTGTTTGCTAGAACCTAAGAAAGTATTGGTGCCAGTGGTGTCACTAGCCTTTTTGCCACCTGAGGCAGGGGAGGTGGGGGGGAGGGGGGTGCATGCAATTAGAGCAATAGCAGGTGGGTAGAGGAGACAAGGAGAGTGGCACCAGTGGCAGGCTTTGCATCTCCTCACCTGGCTCTTAGCAACCAGGCACACTCTGGCAAGTGATGTCACTGGTTGCCAGTAGCTGGGTGCTGCCTCATTAAAGGGATGGCCCAGATTGAAAGAAGTTGTACAAAATGTATCGTTCAGACTTGCCTGGGAGGTTTAAATCTTAGCCTGACTCTTCAGCTTAATAGTCAAAGATAAAAGATTCCATGAAGCTTGACCTCGAACAATGCTTCCCAGGTTCTAAATGTGTGCTTAAGGGTCCATTCACAAATGAGCTGAGTGTCTTTTGGTGTTTTCTCAGAAGTTTTTTGGTGCATTTGTATAGGCATTTTTGCCAGTGTTTTATTATTGGATGTTGCATTATATTCTTATTTTTAGTTAATGTAAAGCTAGTTGCTAGGCAAAAAAAATTGTGTTTTTTAGGCACTTCCATTAAAGTCCATTGATGCCAAAATGCTTAACTCTGCTCCAAGAGATGCTCATGTACTTTTTTGATGCTAGAGGCATTTTGCTACAAGCAATAGAACTGAGGCTATTAAAAACAATGGAATTCCTCCATTTCATCATTTAATCCACTCTCAGATGTTGGATCTGATGAATACAAATTTGTAAATATTCTACTGCCATTTTTTCAACCCAACTGGGCAATGATCAATAATGGTAGAAAGGGGTAGCAAGTGGTAGGCAATGGCATTACATTTGGTTGCTTTCGAACAATTACAGTTTGATGCACACTTACACATGCAGCACCTATCCCTCCCAGGAGCAGGTCTTTGCATGAGTGTGCACGCCGTATGGATGTGCACGCCTGTGTAAATGAGCCCTAATGGCAAATAAACTTCTGCCCTTCTGAAGTAAAGACCGAGAGCCCAACAGTGGCATTAGAGAGAAGGGGACCCGACAGCATACCTAATCCCACTGGGTCAATATGCCCTCCTCTCTTTGCCAGCATCCATCACCCACCCTGGAGCCGCCACTGTTAACATATAATTTTGAATGAATGGAGTTTTTTTTAAATGAAAAACACATTAACTGTTAGAATTTCATTTGTTCGAGAAAAAAATGTAATCCTGCCCCTTTCACTATCGTCAAAAATGATCATTGATTTTTATCCTATTAACTATTAGAAAATTGAATTTTTTTTTTTTTAATCCTTCTGGTGTACGGCCAGTTTTAGGTGGCCACCTGATGTAAAGGGGGAACTCTGATGGGAAAACTTGAGGGACTCTATTATGAAAAGGGCTACTGATGCAAAGGGTGACTCTGATGTGAAGGAGGGGGGATCTTGATTTGAAGTAAAGGATGGACTCCGGCACTCCAAAACAAATCCAGTACATCTATATATTCACGTACTTGTTGCAAATGCAAAACATAGGATAGTATCTTGTGTTTTGCATTTGCAACAAGTACATTAATAATACTAGGCATACTGGATTTGCTTTGGAGTGCCGGTGTCCATCCTTTACTTATACTTTGACGGAAGCCACCCGTTGACACCTGCTGCACCCACTTCTTATCTCATGGAGCAGATGTTCTAGTTATTTTTAAAAAAATATTTTTAAAAACATTGGAGCAGCTGTTCTGAGTGCGATGGGTACACGGACTGTATCTTGATTAGAAGGGGGCACTTCGATGTGGAGGGGGAAAACATTGTAAAGAGTGCTATGACTAAAAACAGGTTGAGGAACTCTAAGGTAAGGAAAAATAAAAACCTCACAGGATGGGTTAGAGGGCAGTGTGAGGAAGGATGGGTCATGCCCAATTTAGCCATTTTTTGATTATTATTATTGCAATGCTTTCAGCTGCATTAACAGAATATTTTTTTTCGTTTTTGTTTTCCCTGAGTACTAGCGTGCTGCAGCCTTTACTAAATTCCTTGTGCTGGCAGCATGCTGGGAATACATTGTTGATTGGAACACTGTACAGGTGGCATGTTGTTGCGCTGTGTTGAGCAGCAGTCCGACATACCCCCTGCACAGTGCTCCATTTAACAAATCTGCTCAGAGATCAAGATGCCAGTGCAGGGAATTTTAGGCTAGTTTGTTAAAAAATGAAAAATATTTTCACATCCTGATTCTTTTCAGTTTACGCATCCTCACTGCAGTTACATACTTGTGCTTTTTAATGAACCCAGAGTTCCTGTGATATACAACACAAAAAAGAGAGGTTAGAGGGGTGTTCTACATAAATATCAAAAATTGTACGGCAGAAGGTTAGACCGTTGTGTTCCCCTCAAGTAGAATAAATAGACTGAAGAATGAGGAATTTCTCTTGGAACAAATGTAGTAATGTGCAGTCAGCAGCTGTGGGAGTGGTTCACACACTTTTATTAACAATGACAGCACCTCTGGGGAAGCAGTTTTCAAAATCGAAGAGCTCCATGCAGTGTGAATTTCACACCATGGCACCCCAAGATGAAGAGGTGACCTCACATGCAACCGAGTTTCTTCAAGGGGGTCTCTCTTCTTTTTTTTCTTTACATTGGTGTTTTTGAAGAATGTGGTACCATTAGCCATGTGTTAATAAAATTCTCACTCTAGTATGCTGGTAGATAAGATCTTGATGTTTCGCCAAGCCCTCTGGTTCCAATTCCATTCCTTACATCTGAATTTAGAAGACGGCCAAGCAGGAAAATACTAGAATGTCATGTTGTGGAGTCATCTTCATTGATGTATTCTGTATTACGATGTCATTGCCTTTCTCTATGTTATTGATGTAGAAAACAAAATCAGACAAAAGTGCTGAAAACTCTTTTTTTTCAGAGTTTTGTGTTTCTTAGTCAAGGAATCCATTGCTCATTCTCATTTCGGTTTGTAATTAAAGTTACAGTAGCCACAGCTGACGTTTATTTAAAAAAAGTTTAAACTATAACGATACAAAGAATGGCCTATGGGACATAAGCGCAGACTGCCGGGGGAGCGGGGATCAGGTAAATAAAAGACCTTACACAGTTCCCATAGACCTTGTGAGCAGTTAACACTTGCATGGGGGGGGGATGTCAGCCCCACTGCAAGGGGAGTTTTTATTATATCTGAAGATAGGCTTTAATCAGCAACATCACCTTTATACAGTTAGAAAGCAGTAAACTAGGATGCAGAATGGCCATTTTCCTGGCTGTGCAAACTGGTGGATGTGTGTCAATCATAAGAATGGTTACCTAAAATTAAAAAGCCATTGGCAGGTAAAAGAGTTACCCCCCGATCCAGCATGAACAGGTTCAGCAAAACAGATCTCTGATCCGTATGTTTTTCTGGACCAGGTCGTAGCAAGGGGTAGCCAGATGTAAACAGATGCCATTTAGAACCAGCTGTCCATATACTAACATCAGGCTTCCGATCAGGTCCTCCTGAGAAACTGACAGGCAGACCTGATCATAAAGCCCATGCGAAAGGGTCTTCAGGATGTTTTTATTTTAACAGGCTATGCATCTACTTAGAACTCTGTTTTAATATTTTTAAACTTATGAGCCACAGGCAGATATAGTGAGTGTCGATGAGTCTTAGGGGCCAAGCCCTGCAAAGCAATCCCACACCATAATCCCCCCTCCACCAAACTTTACACTTGGCACAATGCAGTCAGGCAAGTACTGTTCTCCTAGCAACCGCCAAACTCAGACACATCCATCGGATTGCCAAACAGAGAAGCGTGATTCGTCACTCCAGAGAACACGTCTCCACTCCTTTAGAGTCCAGTGGCGGTGTGCTTTACACCACTGCATCCCACGCTTTGCATTGCACTTGGTGATGTAAGGCTTGGATGCAGCTGCTCGGCCATGGAAACCCATTCCATGAAGCTCTCTACGCACTGTTGTTGTGCCAATCTGAAGGCCACACAAAGTTTGTAGGTCTGTAGCTATTGACTCTGTAGACCGTTGGCGACTTCTGTGCACTCTGCGCTTCAGCACTTCGTGGCTGAGTTGCTGTTGTTCCCAGTTGCTTCCAATTTGTTTCAATACCACTAACAGTTGACCGTGGAATATTTAGTGGCAAGAAAATTTCACTGATAGACTTATTGCACAGGTGGCAACCTATCACGGCACCACGCTTGAATTCACTGAGCTCCTGAGAGCAACCTATTCTTTCACAAATGTTTGTAGAAGCGTCTGCATGCCTAGATGCTTGATTTTATACCCCTGTGGCCATGGAGGTGATTGGAACACCTGAATCCAATGATTTGGAGAGGTATGCCAATACCTTTGCCAATATAGTGTATATATTAGTAGTAGTATATTTTAATATTGTAATGTTTGCTCTTCTGTGGTCTCATAATTATACCACATTATAATTATGGTATATGTCTCAACTACTAATACTATGATATGATAATTATAATGATATCATAATTATAGATTCTGTCCACACATCGTGCAGTAGATTGAGGATCTTTGCTAAGGAGCTGCAGATTGAGAGTGCCAGATAGCAGAGGTGTCTGGTGCTCTTTAAAGAGCAAACATTGTACACACCGCCTGCCATAAACATAAGTAGAAATACACTTCTTTTTATTTTTTTCACATTCTTTAAGTTGTTTTTTTTTACATCAGGAAAAGTGATATCATATGTAACATATTAACATAGCACAGTAGGTAAGGCTGAATAAAGACAAAGGTCCATCTAGTTCAACCTACGTGTGTGCATCAGGAAAAGTGACATTATATGTAATATTAACATAGTACAGTAGAATAGTAAAGTAGACAGTAAAAATCCCTCGGCACAGTCTAAGATTAAACCTCTTCTAGCCTCTAGTTTTGTATGAGAATAGTAATTTTGTTGCACCCAAAGACAAGTCAACATGCATGAAAGATACAATGAGAAGTTGATCCTCCTCTTATATGGGATGTTTTTTTCAATATACTGACTGCTCGCGGGGCAACAATCTAAGTGGCAGCAGACTGAGAGTGGCCATCACCTGGGCCTGCTTAACTCTGCAGTTAACCTTTTACACACAAACAGCAGCCACCACCACCACATGTTTTTGACCTTTAATGTTTGTGGCACTCACTGCCATGCCCAGAGAGGAATGTAACAGAGTTTAAAAATACAGCTGCCCTTACAGAGGCAAGGATTCTTTCATTTCTGATTAGAGAATTCAGAGATTCAGCTTAACAATCCTAAAATATAATTTGCAAAATGCAAAACTGAAGGGAAGGCAGGAGGTCAGCTTTAATTTGGTTTCTGTTACAGAATAAACTGTTCACCGTACAGTCAGACAGCATGGGATTTCGTCACAAGCGGACGGGTCCGCGGCCATCATTTTTTAGATTTTTAAAATTATTATTTTGATTTCTTTTTTCAAGTTATATTTTTTATTTCATCGAGTCGTCGTCGCCATGGACAGCGCTGGACATCGTGATTGACCCTGGATTACGTCGGTGGATCCATTTTTTTTGTTTTTGTTTTTTTTTAAATAAAAGACTTGTCAAAAACATCTTTTGTTTTTTTTCAATTAAAGGATTTTTTTCTAAAAGTCTGGTGTTTTTAATTTCTAATATCTTTTAACCCTTTAGTGAATGGGTACTTATTCACAACGGAGGGTTGCGCATCTGGGTGCCCCTTTATTAAAGGGGTACCCAATGTGAATAAGCACCCCCTGCTCGCACCCCCACAACCAACGCCCCAGGGCTTGTGGGGAAGAGGCCCTTGTTGCCATCGGCACGGGGACAAGGTGCTTTTCCAGGGGCGACACTGGAAAAGCACCCCCCCAGTGCCGAGGGCATGTGGCCTGGTATGGCAGGGAGGGGGGG
>NW_017308270.1:62174-69591 GCF_000935625.1 Nanorana parkeri | reverse complement strand
CTAGCTCACCCCCCCTTTCCTGCCCTGACTGGACTGTGCTTGGATCAAGGGTCTGGGTGGGAATTTAGGTGGGACCCATGTCTTTTTTCCCCATCTTTGGAGGTGGGTTTCCTCCTTAAAATTCCTACCAGATCTTAAGGGCATGGTATGACTTTGAAGGGGAACCCCACACACTTTTTTTTTTTATTGTAACTTGGGGTCCCTCCTAAAATTCCTACCAGACCTAAAGGGCCTGTTATGATGTTTGGGGTGGAACCCCAGTTTTTTTTTTTTAAATGGGGTCCCTCCTAACTTTTCTACCAGACCTAAAGGGTCTGGTATTGTTTGGGAGGGGGGACCACACATTTTTTTTTCTTTATAAATGTAATTTTTTTCTTTATAAATGTCACTTCTTGCTGCAGCAGGTTCTATACATCGTACAGATACGCCACTCTACAGGCAGTTTAAGGGGACCACCACCCAGGCACGATATTTAAAGGATTTTAACATTGTTATTGTTTCACTTTAAGCAATGTTAAAATCACTGCTTTTTTAAAAACAGTATATGATACTGCCCCTAGGGCAGTACCCAGATCCCCATACCCTTTTTATTGCCAATAACTTGCATATAAGCCTTCAAAATGGAGACATTTGATTTTCAGAGTTCTGGTCCCATAGATTTGCATTGAGTTTGAAGTTCATTTAGAAAGTTCGAACTCGGGTGTGTTCGGCCCATCACTACTGGACCACTCCAATAACTAACTAGACTTAATTAGACCAGCCCTAGTAAACAGTAGAATTTAGTTTGAAAAAAAAAATATTTGTATAACCTTCGTTCAATTTTCTAATACGTCAAATCGACCTTTCCAACCATAATGATAAAAACACCAAAGGATCAGGATGAAAATTTTTTCTCAATTGAATTAAATTCTACCAGTGAATGTGGTTTTCGGGAACTCCATTTATTACAAAATTGAATGACATTTAACAATTCTCTGATGGCATTATAGAATTTTCTGACGAGATTGTTTGCGCTGCGCAAACTGTTGGTGCTATATACATCCTGTATAATAATAAATAAATAAAAATTTAATTTTCTGATGAGGCTGTATGTATGGCTAGCTTTAGGAGAGAGAGAATTCAACTGGACTTCCCTCAGGTCTTATTTAGGAATTCTCACTTACTTGCGTTCTTAATTTCACTGGGTGATTAGATGCTATCAGTGATTGTTAGTAAACATTAATGGACTGGTCTTTCCCAGTAAATGCTTTGTCTGCTCATCCTGGCTACTGGCAACAGTGAGAACTTTGAAAAGGTGAACATTCTACTTCCTAAGCCTGAGCAGATGTGATTGTGATAAGTAGGGATGGAATTCCTGTCTGGGTGTTCTGCGTGACCTGGGTGGCAGCAAAAGTCAGTGGAAATCACTCAACACTTAGCTGTGTAGTGCTTTTGTCTTGGTGTTCTTTCTCTGTATGCTGCTTCAGACACATGACTGACTTGCAATGAACTTTTTACCTCCTATTTTAAGTTTATTCACGGAGAAAGAAAGAGCAAATGGATCCTGGGCAATTCAAGTACCAACCAGATCGATTTTCTAAACAATTATGTGATCACATTCCACAGCATTCGAGAAGTACATCTGGATAGCCACAGGTTCATTGGCGTAAAAAAGAGTAGACAAGACTGACAGAAGAGGAAAATTCATGACTTTGTTACAGACTTGTCAGATTAACTAAAATATTGGCAGTGGGATGTAGTAAATTAGGTATAAGACATAAAATCGTGGTAAAACATGGGAATTATTCAGATTAACTTTCAGATACTCTGATAATCCTTTTTTTATTTTTCATTAGAGGGTTGGTGCACCTAAACTGAAATTTCTGTTGTATGATAGACGGTTTCATTCAGTTGTATTTTGTATTTCTTGGTAGAGGCGTTTCTAGGATTGTGAACAACCTGGGACGCCCTTGGGCACTCCGAAGAAAGCAATCGTGTGACATGCGTAGAACACTACGCTGCGGTGAGAGGTGCTTGTGGCCTATTTGCACCAAACAGCCTTAAAAGCATGGTGCACATGGAAGGGCTTGCAACTGTACAAAACATAGACATTTTCCAGCACATTCACTAGCTATCCTGCAACAAAATGAATTACACTGTCTAAAGCGTGCGTTAAAATGCACTAAAACAGAGTTTTTAGTTGCACAACTTTTGCAAAATATGTGGAAGCCACACTGCCTCATCAAGGCTCTTCTGTGAAGTGTAGTCCTAACTCTAATCTTTAAGAGCCATAAAGGCCATAAGGTGCTCCCACACCAATACTAAACAAAAATGGCAGTACAAAACATAGACATTTTTCAGCATGCGCACCTTGCTTTTATGGCTAGTTATAAATTAATTTATGGTTGCCGTTTTTGTTTAGCTTGGCTGTATTGGGTGTGGTGGTGTGGGGGGGGGGGCACTGGGGGCTACAGCTTACATTTTTATGCACCCCTATGCCTTTAAGGAGGAGTGGGGTCTATCCAGGCAAACCTGCATTCAACTTATCTACTACTTTATATGCTGCAAATATGGAGACTATCATAGATTAGAGTTAGGACCACATTACACAGCGGCAGTGCGGCTTCCACATATTTTGGCTGGCTGGTGAGTGTGAGAAATGTCTATGTTTTGTAGTGTTACAAGCCCTTCCATGTGCACATAGTTAAAGTACTCCAATTACAGCTTAAGTTCTCATAAACTTCCCTCATATGTCTAACTGATAATATTAAAGAAGAATTTGCATATTCCTTTATTGTGTACGGTATTGTATCCATCTAGACCAATATAGGGAAAACGTATGCTCCCCTATCCCTCTATATTGATAAGTAGTATGTTCAAACATTACCGTCTGATCTAACTCAGACATCCATTCTAATAGTGATGGAGGGGAAGAGCCTATCCATTTCCTCGCCACCAGTCTCCTAGCAGTAAATAATGCTTTGTGCATAGCCAATTTGGTATATGAACTAATCACAGAAGCATCAAAAACTGATAGTATGCATATTTTATGTGTAATATTTAACAATATACCAAAGACTGAGTGTATGATCTTAAGCACTGCACCTCAATATGTAACCAGTTTGGGACATCTCCACAATAGATGTATCAGTGAACCTTGGCGAAAACCACATTTTGGACATGAAGGATCATTCCTGACACCTATTTTAAACAGGAACTCTAGAGTACGATGTAAAAGTCCTATGTAAAATAAATGGTTGAGTAAGTCTATGGGGAGTGGATAAGGATGCCGACATAACAGCCCTCTCTATACATCTACAAGATATGCCACAAGCGAGAGTCTCACAGACATCACTTTAACCTCAGCACAATCATAAATTTTTTTTTTAACTCTTCCATTTCATATGCTTTTCTACACACACTTTTGGATAGAGTAAGGGGGGTTATAACCCCTGTTAGCTTTTTTTGCCATGTGTGTCCTATTTAGGAGATTTCCCTCCACTTATTGTTCAATTGCCACAACAGGAAGTGAGAGGATAGCCTTCCAAAGAAAGGGAAATCCCTGGTGGTCAGCAGGGTCACCGACCTAGTTTCCTTATTTGAAGATTTCCAATTTATATTTGTTATGATGACAACACAAAATTTGGGATTTTCTTTCCCTTTCAGTGATAACGGTCACCAGGAGAATTAGAGAGGGTGAATCTCCCTAAAGGTACACCTTACAGTTATCATTCGGAAAAAAAAAATTGATGGGAAGTGCAGGAGCGCAATTACTGTACAACTGGATGAATTTGGCTAAATGGGCAGACAAGAAAACTTTAGTCGAAATGGATGAAAATCAATGGATTATTGGCGTTTTGGTACAACAAAAAGAGCAACATGAACAATGCACATGTGCAAACGTAAATCTGTTCTGTCGATCGACGAAATTCGGCCAGTTAGTATTGCTGATGAACGATTATCGAAATCTACATTGGCCTGTGCAGGATGGGCTATTTGTGCAGAAATTGAATGGGTGTGTGATGACGGGACAAAGAAAATTGAATGATAATTGTAATGTAAATGGGCCCCTTTACTGGGACACAGACAGCAAAAAACAACGTGACAGGGGTTCTAATCCACAACAAAAAAATAAAGTTTTGGCTTCAGCTGCGCTTTAACAATCTGCTAATATAACATCACTAGGGCTAACAGTCCTCCGTACATCATTTGGTTACCACTGGAGATAAATCTGTATGGGCTTTGTAGCTTCTTCATTGGTGTGGGTTCTGTATTGCTTTTGTGGATGCTCAAAATATTGTTTGCTGCACTTCATCCCAAATTGGCACTTGAATGCATGATTGCAGTAGGGATTTATGTAAATATTTCAGCGGCCTCTGTAAAGCAATGTAGAAATCTATCCTTCTGTACTTTTGCTTCTGTTACCCCAATGGCTGGAACTGATGGTGGGTCTGATGCTTCTCTCTTAAGGTTGTCTGGCCCTTGTTTGTACTCCAAATACTGTGATACTATGAAAAACACTTGTGCTGAAATCGTCTGTTCAGCTTTGAATGTCTTACCATGTAAGGCATCTATCAGGTGGCACTTCAACAGTAATCTATGATAATGAATGTAGCTAGCTGATGCTCATGTTGCAAACTTAAAATATCTTTCTATCTGTTATTTGTATTGGTATTAATACTGCTGCTAAACTTATGATGACAGAACATTTTCATGCCTAAGCATGTGGAATAAATATCATAACATAAATGTCAGAGCTCTTTTTTAGGCTATGCATTATGTTGTGCTTGGTGCATGACAAGCATGTGGGTGTAACCCGTCAAATCTGATCAGCATTAAATTCTATACACATAGGCGTGCGGCATCACATACATTCTAATGTGTTTTGCAGCAGCCACCCAGCATTTCATTAGTGCCATTGTCTGTATATTTTTAATGCCACATCTTGGCTGAAGGTAGTCCAGATTCAGCACACTAGTACAACTAATTACATTGATAAAGTTTAGATATTTGTTTAATCAAATAAATACATGTGCAAAGACATAGAAGCCATTCAACAAATTGTCATGACTGGAAAAATTATAATATTCTGTAAACTGGTACATCGAATCGAAGGACCAGCAATGTGTTATTAAAGGAAAACTCCAGCCCATCGAAAACATTGGTGTGAAAGATCTCTGAGCTTTTTATATATTTTCTATTTTCATAGCACATTTTTTCCTCTGCCCATCTACTTTAAAAAAATGTGCTTCTTGTTCATCTCAGTGAAGGAAAAGACCAGTCTAATGTATGGTATACTCTGTTAGATTGTCAACAAATGTTCGAATGAAAAATCTCATTGGAACATTAAAAAACGCCATCAGAGACTTGACAAATGTCATTCAATTTTCATTTGATTTTCATTTGATTTACAATTAGATTTTGGAATGAATGGAGTTTCTCAAGCAAAAACCATATTCACTGTTAGAAATTCATTCTATCAAGAAAAATTTCCGACATGCTCCTTCGATTTTGTTAGTCACTGTGTTCGATACTGATCATCGATTTGATCCCATCAACTATTAAAAAGTCGATTTTGTTTGTACGAGATTCTAAACGTGTATAGTATACGCTACTTAAGTGGGGAGGTATTTTTTGTGATTCCAAGTCAGCCTTCTGTGATGTGTAGGCAGCTAAGTTTACTACAGCTCACAAGTGGAGGAGGTGAGATAGTGTTATTGAGGTACAGCAAGGGTCATTACTCAGATCTGCATTGTGGAGGGGCAGTACTAGGAATGATTAGACAGCATTGGGTGGTTCTGTAGTAACAGCGGTTGAATGTGCCAACGCAATTTGTGTCAACATATTGCTTCTTAGTCCTAGGCTGGATTAGATTCATGAAGGGCAACACCACTGGGGATTATTCAGTTCCAATGTTTCATCATTTACAACATGGCCAGATTTCTGCACATCCAGCATAGGCCACAGTCTAGGTTGGCAGGGCAGCCAGGGATGGCACACAGCCACACATTCCGCTGCTGACTCAGAGTAACTAATTTCTGTGTATAATAAAAGGTATAATAAAAGACTGCTGCACGGTCTGCTAGGAAACAAGCAGGTTATTTTTGTTAGTTGGCTAGTGTACTTTGTGCTTATACTGTAGTTACCCCTCTCTAGGTTCTCACAACTAAACCTAGGACCTAAACTGCTTTCAGATCGGGGGGGGGGGGGGGGGGGGTGGGTTTTTTGGGTTGTCTTTTTCTTTTAATTAACACATTATACTGTATATAGGAAATGCTGACAAGCCTGAGTACTCCCATTACATCTGAATAAAACTTTCAAACTGCAGGGATTGTAGTCCATATACATAATTTCTCTCATTAAGCCCCGAATAGGGTGTGTGTTTTTAACCCCCAAAATGCATTGGGTACTCTACTTGAATGCCTCCCGATCCTAATGGAATAAATTTGTATCTGGACTGTCTTAATTGGTGTGGTGCTTCAATTCCTACATCTACTGTGTTTACTGTTGAGCCAAAGATACTGTGAAGATCTTTTGAATTCCAGAAGCTGCTTACTTGTCAGCCATATCACACATATTCACTTCACTTAACTACTATTGGATGAGAAGCACAAAGAAAACAGCCACACTGGTCCAGGGGTTTCTTTCCACACTTCCAAATTCCTGATCTTCTAGTTATCAGCTGTAGCTGTAATGACACAGAGTGTAATCTGTTAACAGTCTTGGTATGGCCTATGTGGCTGATAGTGTTAGAGTGGTATTAAGGCTAGATTGTTGGCTAGGGATTAGAGAGGTTGCACATTAATATTCTGTAAACTGGTACATCGAATCGAAGGACCAGCAATGTGTTATTAAAGGAAAACTCCAGCCCATCGAAAACATTGGTGTGAAAGATCTCTGAGCTTTTTATATATTTTCTATTTTCATAGCACATTTTTTCCTCTGCCCATCTACTTTAAAAAAATGTGCTTCTTGTTCATCTCAGTGAAGGAAAAGACCAGTCTAATGTATGGTATACTCTGTTAGATTGTCAACAAATGTTCGAATGAAAAATCTCATTGGAACATTAAAAAACGCCATCAGAGACTTGACAAATGTCATTCAATTTTCATTTGATTTTCATTTGATTTACAATTAGATTTTGGAATGAATGGAGTTTCTCAAGCAAAAACCATATTCACTGTTAGAAATTCATTCTATCAAGAAAAATTTCCGACATGCTCCTTCGATTTTGTTAGTCACTGTGTTCGATACTGATCATCGATTTGATCCCATCAACTATTAAAAAGTCGATTTTGTTTGTACGAGATTCTAAACGTGTATAGTATACGCTACTTAAGTGGGGAGGTATTTTTTGTGATTCCAAGTCAGCCTTCTGTGATGTGTAGGCAGCTAAGTTTACTACAGCTCACAAGTGGAGGGGGGGAGATAGGGTTAT
>NW_017308270.1:26719-61703 GCF_000935625.1 Nanorana parkeri | reverse complement strand
GGCGTGTTTGGGTTGTCCTTTTCTTTTAATTAACACATTATACTGTATATAGGAAATGCTGACAAGCCTGAGTACTCCCATTACATCTGAATAAAACTTTCAAACTGCAGGGATTGTAGTCCATATACATAATTTCTCTCATTAAGCCCCGAATAGGGTGTGTGTTTTTAACCCCCAAAATGCATTGGGTACTCTACTTGAATGCCTCCCGATCCTAATGGAATAAATTTGTATCTGGACTGTCTTAATTGGTGTG
The DNA here is from genome assembly GCF_000935625.1 of Nanorana parkeri. Taxonomy (NCBI): domain Eukaryota; kingdom Metazoa; phylum Chordata; class Amphibia; order Anura; family Dicroglossidae; genus Nanorana; species Nanorana parkeri. The sequence goes on along the minus strand of NW_017308270.1, from coordinate 61,447 downwards.
GTGCTTCAATTCCTACATCTACTGTGTTTACTGTTGAGCCAAAGATACTGTGAAGATCTTTTGAATTCCAGAAGCTGCTTACTTGTCAGCCATATCACACATATTCACTTCACTTAACTACTATTGGATGAGAAGCACAAAGAAAACAGCCACACTGGTCCAGGGGTTTCTTTCCACACTTCCAAATTCCTGATCTTCTAGTTATCAGCTGTAGCTGTAATGACACAGAGTGTACTCTGTTAACAGTCTTGGTATGGCCTATGTGGCTGATAGTGTTAGAGTGGTATTAAGGCTAGATTGTTGGCTAGGGATTAGAGAGGTTGCACAAGACACTTGGCCCAGGGAAATAGAATATATTCATCCAGTCTTGACAGTCAGCCATTCAAAAATAGTAAAGTCATAAATATTTCACAGGCTGAATGACACCATGGGGGACATTTATCAAGCAAAATAAAGTGATATTAAAGTCAAAAGGTTTTAAGCTAATTCAAATGCTGTTTAAATCACGTACAATGAATGCTGCTCCATGATGTTTAAACATTTTAGTTTCTTGCAGAATTAGCTGGTCCCCTGAGCACTGGCTCTGATATCCTGTTTTATGATGGCTCCTGTCCCATGCAGCATCCTATAGTGCCACCCTTGTGTGTGCTAGTAAGCTGTGTGTGTCTCCACAAACACACAGGCACAGCAAGGCAAGTCACTTCCCTGCTCCTTGCTCCCCCTCCTCCTTCCTCCTCCTTTCTCTCTTCCCAAGCTCGTGGATGGACATTTGATGGGGACTGCTCTGTCCCTTGTGATTTTGTAGTGGACAGGAAGTTCAGAGAAGCATCGCTGAGAGAGTTGGAGTGATGACTGTAAGTACTTGGGGGAAATGTAAAGAAATACTCTGCTGGGCAATGTATATTTGTTTCATCTGGATTCATTATTGAAGAAAGTTTAAGGGTTTAATACTACTTTAATTACACTATTAGTCAATAATCAGGCTACCTTTTCTTTAACAAAATCTCTGTGAGACGTTTACCTGTGCATCTGTATTCCAGGGCAGTCAAGTGCAACAGTGTGCAGACAAGTCCTGAGACAGACGCATAATTAAGAAGTGGTCAGGGTCAGGTTTCTATCTGTCGCAGTGCTACATAAAAGCAGCTGAGGAAGGAATTTATGACGTAAGCTGTAACCCTGTACTACGATTTGTCTCACTGCTCCTGTTTATCACTGCTTAGCAGTGTGACAGAACTGATAAATGCCCCCTTGTATGTTTGTATTGAAATGAGGGGACATTTAAAAAGAGAATGCAACCGCTGTGCATTCTCTTTTTAAATGTAACTATTTCATTTTATATTTTGCCCAGAGCTATATTCATATTTTATCAATTACTATTAATTGTAATAATAACTTACTATTATTGAAATGTATCTTTCCACTTCATTAATAGGCCAGCTATAGTTTTATGTAACAGCATTAAAAAATCTAATTTCTTTTAAATATAGCAATAGTATTGTTTGTAGATAACAGTTCTCTAAATCCCTGATCATAATATATGAGTTCCGCTACTCAAGGCAAAGCATAAAAGAGGCACCGGCACTCCAAATGTTGAATTGCGCATCTTTTATTGACGAAAGTGCAGCATATCACAAATGCAACATATCAGGGTCTCGCAGGATCCCCTTCTTCAGGCATGACCCCGAAACGTTGCATTTGGGATATGCTGCACTTTCATTAAAAAAAAGACGTACAATTCAACATTTGGAGTGCCGGTGTCCCATTTATGCTTTCTGTCTGTAATGGCGCCATCCATTGGACACCGCAGCACCCACCAGTGGTTTCAGGACATGGCGGTCAGGAGTGCGATGGGTTCATGGATTTCTCCTCTACTCAAGACAACACAGAACTGGGAGTGACATTACCAACAATGGTCTGAGGTGTGCTTTAGTCCTTTGTAGACTGCTAGCTAGACAGCAGCTCCTCATGACAGTCAGGGCCAGATTACCAGACACATTAATAATAACTTCATGGCTACATTTTATTTTGCAGGCGAAGCAGAGATTACAAACTTCCTTCAATGCCTCTGTTAAACTACATGTGAGCCAGACCTAGGCCAGATGCAGCTTTTGGTGAAAAGGCCTTACCTGCCTATAGCTACTTATTTAGAAGCCACTATCTAAGGCAACCGCATCAACAACTCTCTGCAGTCTGGTTCATGACACAACATCATACTACAAAAAAAGCACTCAACTGAGTATTAATGAGTTGCCTTAGGCAAGAAACTAAAGTGGAAACCCTTTCCTAATCTCTTTAGATCTTCCAGCAGCATTTCTCACAGACCACCTAGAAATCCTAAAAGGTAGGGTTAAGGGATTTTGTGATACTGGTGGCATAGTTCTTCAATTTTTGAGAACTTTTCTGCCTAGAAGATTACAGAGAGTATTCCTTGGTTCCTACTAGGGATGCACAGATACTTTTCGAGTACCAGTGCAGATACTTGGCATTTTCATGAGAACTACCAGGGCTGCAGCGGTTGCAGCTGGGACCTGGCTCGGGCACTCCACCACTGTCCTGAAATCATTAGTCTGTATTGATTTCGAAAAACTGTCACATGACAATAAACAAAAATGTATCAGTACTCATACTTGTAAGTACTCGTCAAGTACCAGTACTCGCAAAACTGGTATCTGTGCATCCCTTTATTTATATTTATAAAAACAAAATCATACATTAAAGCAGAGATTTACAAATCCCAGGAGCTCCGTGTGCTCCTTACAAATTACAGCTGCCTCCTAACGTTAGAATTTTTCTCTAGTCTAGTCTTGGAGATCAAAAGTATCGGTACATGTATTCGTACTTGTACCGAGTACTGTACTTGGTATCTGTGCAACCCTAGTTCCTACTCTTCCAAATAAAGTATAGCATGCTGCAGAATTCAGTCCTATTCCTACAGGCTTCCTCTTAACAATTTAACCTAAAGACATGGTCTATCATGCCACTCCTATACAGACAGTACTCTAAAGATGGTAAACAGCCAGACATTTCTGCTTAGCCATACCCCAAACATGGATAAACACCACCTGGCTAAGATTAAATCCTGACAAAATTGAGATTCTTCTGCATAGAACAAGGAAGTCAGTGCCAAACAGCAACATGCCAACAATTGCAACCAACAGCTTCAGCACATTGGAGACGCATATTTTCATAGCTCACATCATGTGCACATAATTAGGGTGTAGTAGTTGCATCTTGTAAATTATATATTTGCCATTATCAATCAATACAATTCATTGTGAAGAATACAACAAAATTAAGTACTTCACCCTGCAGTAGACCTGCAAACATTAACACATAAAGCAACAAAGTTGGGGTTTTGCAATGCCTTCTACAGAGACCTCCAAATTAAAGACCTATACCATGTCCCAGTTAATCCAGTTGTGTATTCATTGTAAAAATACTTATATGTATTTTTAAATGTACCTCATTTGTCTTATTTGTTCCAGGGTTCTGTAATTTCCTGCACAGCAACATTGTGATTAAGATGTGGAAGAGGAAGTACTGTAAGCCAATTACAGTTACCCACTGTGGCAGCCCTTGACCAAGTTGAATTGCTTTAACCATAGTGTAGAAGCGTTAGGTGAGGATCTGATTACAATGGCTGGCAGGTAGGTCTCATTTAGAAAACTGGCAGAATAACATTATTACATATTTTTGGCAGGTTAGACACATGTATGTACACAGTGTTTTGGCTGCCAATTCAAAATGAATGAACTGCCCTAATGCAGCATGCATTAATGCATGTTAACTTGAAAATGTAAGCCAGGCCTAACTCTAAACTGATGAAGTGAACAAGTTAATGCATCACCTATTTACTGTTTTGTGCATTGCAGTTTTTGTTCCATTTCACAAGCATACACAATTTTAAAGCCAGACTGACACAGACTAATCTTTTATATCTAATAGAAAATAGAAGATTGTTTCCTGTTTTTTTGCAATAGATTTTGGTGCTTTTTGTGCTTTTCCAAGGGGATCCCATGTTAAGGGCATATGGCATGCTATGGTTCTGTCCTAGCAGGCTGCATAATGTGAAAAGGTCTAGTAATGTATTCTGCTGGGGGGCCCACGTGAATTTATTTTGTGTGGGGCTCCCCATTTAAATTCACTCCAGACAAGAAGGGCCTGGTATGAATTTGAGGGGCCTATTTTTTTTTTGGGGGCGGGGGGGCCTGCTTGACATCTATAGCAGACTTTCATCTTCTTTAAGGATCTACTATAAATGAAGGGAATCCCCAGCCAGTTCCTTTACAAACAGAATGAAGTGGCCAGGAGCTGTCATTTGCTGCCAATTTAAATGGCATTTATTTTATTTGTAAATGTTTTGCTGTAGTAAATTGTTCACGTTCACTTCACAGGTAGATTCAGAGCATTTTAATGTTGACCTTTAAGTATTGTTAAAATCATTGCTCCCAGCCAAACAGAATTTTAATTTAGAGCAAAGTGACAAGATCTCTTGACCGATCCCCCCCCACATAGGTCAGAGCCTTCCATTGGATATTAGGTCTAGGCTCGACAATGTTATGTGCCCAAAAAATTAGGTCAGCTGCCTACCTGAATATACTGAATGACCAGGTTTTTCCATTAATGGATTTTTTCTTCCCTGATGGCACATTGGGCATATTCCAAGATGACAATGCCAGGATTCATCCAGCACAAATTGCGAACGAGTGGTTCAGGGAGCATGAGACATAATTTTCACACATGGATTGGCCACCACAGAGTCCAGACCATAACCCCACTAAGAATCTATCTGATGTGCTGGAGAAGACTTTACGCATTGGTCCGACTCTCCCATCATCACTACAGGATCTTGGTGAAAAATTAATGCAACTCTGCATGGAAAGAAATGTTGTGACATTGCATAAGCTTATGCAAACTGTACCATGGCGAATGCATGATGTAATCAAAGCTAAAGGCATTCCAATGAAATATTAGAGTGTGTGACCTTTTTTTAAAGACAGACAGTGTATATGTTTATGGTCACAGGACTTTACAGTAATTTCTAGATTCTGTTTGAGAGAAGAGTAGAAGATGTATTTTGTGTAATAGTCTTTGGAAATCTATCTTCAGTGCACTCACATTTTAAGTAGCCACAGTCACGTGACCCCTTCTGAAAAGAGTTTTAGCGGCAGAAGAATTACTGTGGGAAGGTAGGCACTGTCACTACACACCCAGCAAAGTTAATTAGGAAGTGAAACCTTACGCAGCTGACAGCGCATATTGTTGAATGCTAGTGCTCTGTGACAAATACCATTGAAGGGTACTTCACTTTCTTTTGTAAACATAAAGGTAAGGAATTTGGCCAAAAATGTATTTGCAAAGATCTGCCTTTCATCAGGAGCTAACTACACAGTAAACAACAGAAATGACTTGTTTTAATAGACTACGGTGTTGAAACTTTTATCAGTTAAACTCTTCCTCCCTTGAAAAAAAAGTGTGTTTTGGCTAAGGAGGTCTGGGCCTTGATGAAATGTAATCTTAAATTTTGTTATAACATATGCAACAGGTCAAGGTCAAAGAACTTAAGAGAAGCTTTAGCTGTTAGGGTCTTCATGCAATTAACTTAAAGTAAATTAATACTTCATGTTGAAGCATTCACTTAAGGATTTAAAACGAACAAGAAATTTAACCCAATTCTGTGTTTTGGGAAACCTGCATGATGGAGATTGAAGTCAACCTCAGCCTTTGCTCAGCCACTAATAGAAAGCAGCTTGTTTCATATGTAGTCTTGCCTCTCCGCATAATGGATCAATCTGGTACAGATGGCTCTGATGTGTACTAAAAATCATTGCCAGAGCTGAGGTGAACACTTAACTACCATTAGTGGCTCTAGAGGGTGGTCTGTAAGATCGCCATTTGGGTTAATGACAGTCAACAAGAGTAAACTCACTCTGAAAATATTTAGCAGTGAGGCATTAGCGTTAAAATGGAATTGTCCAGCTACTTGCTATGACGGGACATATTAATAATTTACTGGAGTCTGAGGCTGATAACAATGAAAATATGAATTTGACAGCACAGACATACCATAGTCATAATCAACGACTTCCTATATAAATTATTCCACTAACATTTAAATAAAAAGACAACCATCAGAGATCAAATCTTGGAAAATATTATCTACTATATTATCAGAGCTGACCTAAAACAGAATACTTGTAAGCTGCCTTTGAAATATCTCTGATTAATTACTGTATACTGGCTAACTAAGCTAATGGCTCCTAATTGCCCTTGGCGATATGGGAACCAAAGGATCAGGCTTTGGGACTAAATCTTTAAATGTTTTTTTTTTAAACTGAAAGAAGATTCCCTAGATTCCCTGTTGAACCTAAAAATCTAAGTGGAAAAATCGGCATGATGTTTCAGATGACATACGAGTAACATCGTCATTAACTGTGCCTCAGTTCCATGTTCCATGTTTTGATTGCACAAAAAACAAACAGGAAAACCTCACTAGTTGTAGCCAGATCAGGGGTAGGCAATTATTTTCTCAAGGAGCCACATGAGAATCTAGGACGGCTGTCGAGGGACGAATTGATTAACACACGGTACAGATACAGCGCAATGCAACGACCGCGCGTTACAGAGCGGCAGGTGCAGTGCATTGCCATTCATTTGAATGGCACCCCAAACACACCTCCTGGCCGTAAAGCGATCCATTTTACTGATGCGTTGCAATTGATAAACGTATGCATATGGTAGGTGTGTCGTGCAGTACCATGCGGTAATCGCACAGCATAGGTGTGAACGGGCCCTGAATGAAGCCTTATTGTCCCCACATTGTCTTCACATAGTATGACATACTAGTATGTGGCACATACCATTTATTTTCTTTACAGGCCACAGGTGGGATCCAGGAGGTGAAGCTGCAGGTGGAGGAGGTGGATGAGGAGGACCATCCAGCAGTCCTAGCAACCAGTGACTGGGAAGGAGGAGGACCCCTGACATCATTGGTTGCTAGGACATCAGCAGTCCTAGCAACCAATGACTGAAAAGGAATGCAGTCTGGACACTGATCGCCGACCGCACTAGGCCATTGCTTACAGTGGATACACTGTCTGGAGCACTGTAATAACTGCTAGGTACTGGTGTACTTGTTGGGCACTGAGAGAAGTGCTGGGTGCCTCAAAAACTGCAGTGTGAGCATCTGAGCAAAGTTAGAAGGCTGCTCCAGGGTCTGCAAATTGAAAGTATTTTAAGAAATTTGAGTATCATCCTTAAGTTAGAGGTAGACATGCCTTACATGAGTGGTAATGCGACATGGTGCACATCCTACTCCAAGCCTATGTTTTTTGTGCAACCGTTTGATGGTGAGATGGTGAATACTGCAGTGCAAGATGTGAGCAAGTTGTTTGTTTGGAAACTCAGATTCTGCATCTAAAGAATCAGGTGGTGACACTCAAGAGCATTTACAACTTTGAGCAGAGTTTGGACTTTACCCATCAGGTGCTAGCCTGGGCAAGTTTAGTGGAGGGTGGAGACATGGAGGTGCAGGAGCAAGGGGTTAGTAGCTGAGTTACAGTTGGAAGATGGAATAGAAAAAATTGTTACTGAGACTTGTCCTGGCTTTATACATAACCCAGTTGCATGATATTGAAGATATCAGTTCAGAGGTAGCATTGCTGGAGCAGAATACATTCCCAAGCTGCCAGAGAAGTGAGGGCTCCAGTATGAATGGGAGCAGGTGGTATTAGAAGGGCAGAAAATGTAATCTGTCACAAAGACTATCATTGGGAGTTTAGTTCATTGCAGACTGGATGGACACATTGGTACTAAGGATAAAGTCAGAGGAACATGGAGCATCCTAAAAAAATAAATACATTGAAGGGACTTAGGTAGCAGGAAAAGAAAGGCATATTTTTTAAATACCTTCTGTGGCAGGGGTCACACCAGAGAGTCATCAGGAAATAAGGGAGATAAACAAGTGACTAAGGGGAAGGCTGGAAGAAAGAGGGTTTTGGGTTCATGAAGAATTGGGCTGACTTTTTGTTTGGTTACCGGCTTTACAAAAGGGACAGACTGCAACTAAATGGGAAGGGTGCAGCTTTGTTGGGGAGAAAATGGTAAGAAGGTTAGAGGAGCGTTTAAACTAGGATCTGGGGGGAGGGATCAGAAAAGAATATACTAGGGATGCACTGATACCGATACTAGTATCAGTATTGGTGCCGATACTGAGTGATTGGGCGAGTACTCGTACTCATCCAAATGCTCCCGATACCTATCCCGATACCGGAATGTCCGGTATCAGGAATAAGGCGGCAAATCATTACATGGTGCCCGGCTTCCTGATTGGTCGGGAATCTAGCCAATCAGAAGGTCAGGCAGCGAGTCATTACTCTCCCCCAGTTTCCTGATTGGCCAGAATCAGGAAACCTGGTGACAAGGGAGTATGGAGCTGGCTTCCCGGCCAATTAGGAGGCCGGGCGCCGTGTAATGACTTATCGCCGGCTTCCTGATTGGTCGGGAAGCTGGCCAGTCAGGAAGCTAGGCGACAGGTCATTACCGACTCCCCGGCTTCCTGATTGGCCAGAAAGCCGGCTCCATGTTCCCACGTCACCTAGTGACGTAGGAGCATGGAGAAGGCATGCTGGCTAATCGGGAAGGCGGATGACGAGTCATTACACACTGCCCGGTATCAGTATTCAGTATCGACGAGTACCAAAAAAAAATATTGGTACTTGTACTCGATACTGAGGAACTGGTATCGGTGCATCCCTAGAATATACCATGCACTGAACAAGGATCAACTTGGCATAGAGGTGGGTGTAATGGGGGGGAAGGGGGCTCAATCCTGTTAGAAGGGAACCTACATTATCCAAGTCCAATGCAGGAAGTCTGGCTGATGTTAAATGTAATCCAAGAGTGAACAATAATAAAATACTAAACACAAGTATAAATTGAAAGGTATGTACATAAATGCTAGAAGCCTGGTTAACAAAATAGAAAAGATGGAACTTCTACTACTCAAGGTACACATTGTTTCGGAGTGACAGGGTTGGTAGAATGATCTGAAAGCAAATGGGTGAGATGACATCACTAATGGGACTTGAAACTGTGCGGAGTCCTTATGGGTGGAGCTTCAGGTGAATGAAAAAAAATGGTATAATACTAGTGGGTATATTCTATATGCCTCCTAACATAAGGGATGAAGAGGAGATTCAACTTCTCTCACATATAGAAATGACAGAGAAGCAGAGCAATGGTATTATTACGAAAGACTCCAACTATTCTTATACTGACTGGGCCAAAGGAACCACAGACTCAAATAAGACTTGTGACTTCTTGAACTTATTGCAGGAAAATGTCATGGGTCAAATGGTGGAAGCACCAACTACAACAATGCTTTGTTGGATCTACTGATTTCAAATAACACAGAGTTTATTGGAAATTAGGGAAAACTTGGGTAACAGTGATCACAGAGTAATTACATTTGCACTAAATTACAGGAAAGAAAGACATGTTGCTATGACAAGAACACAACATTTCCAAAACAATTACTTTAATTAGCTGAACTTCTTACTACTGTATAGGATATTAAATGGGACCAATTTTTCCAAGAACACTGAAGGCAAGTAGGAGCATTTTAAGGATATATTACACAACGGCATTCGCTAATGCATTCCATTGGGTATCAAATATCAAAAAACAAAAGTTAAGCCTGGGTGGTTAAAGTATTACTAAAGGCTGGGCATTTTTTTACCTTAATGCATTCTCTGCATTAAGGTAAAAAACACCCAGTACTTTTTTGACTCACTGGCCCCCCACTTACTGTCAGTGGCGCATGTCACCGCTGCCTGTTCCCGAAGCTATCCTCCGTCCCGAACTTCCTGGTTCTGGGGGAGGATACTGAGGGCAGAGGAGCCATGGACTCCTTCTGCTGTCAGTCAAACTAGGCAGGGAGGAGGGGCGTGGCCTTCTGCAGGGCTGTGTGTGTCTACGGACGCACACAGCCACTGCGGGCATGGCTGTGAACAAGCATGCACGGTTTCCTCCACAGCAGCCGCTTAGCTGATTGAGACACCCAAGCAGGGGGCAGGGGAGAGCTCTGCGGGGACCCACTAGAAAACAAGGAACTGAAGGATATTAAAAAAAACGTTTTTATATAAATGCGCTCTTCTAGAAATAACAAAATAAATAAATTAAAGTTTAATATCACTTTAAATTCCAGGGAAAAAAAGATATATAAATGAGAAAAAGGAACATGAGGAACCTTTCAGAAACACTTAAAAAAAAGGAATGCAACAAAAATGCAAGAACACAATCAGGACAGCTAAAATAAATGACAAAAAAACATAATGCCACAGAAAGTAAAATATCTATATCAAAAATAACAAAGGACAGAACACTTAGGCTCCATAAAAAAAGATGAACAGGGGGAGTGGGTTACAAGTGACAGGGAGAAGGCAGATGTATTAAATACATTGAGGGGAATTTATCAAAACTGAAGCAGGCAAAATCTGGAGCAGCTGTGCATGGCAACCAATCAGCTTCTCTCTTTCATTTTCAAATTGAAACTGAAGAGAGAAACTGAAGGAGAAGCTACATCGTCATGATGTCACTCTGATGACGGGACCCTGCGCGGCCTCAAAACGTTGGCTTTGATGACGGATGTGACGCATGTCCAATAAACTGCTGGTAATCTTCTATCCAATACTTTGAGAATTACACAGCGATATCTGTGTTATCACTGCAAGCACCACCATTGCGCAAGGTTATAACGCTGCATGCAGTGCAGGTGATCTACTACATCTCTCAGTAGCTGGACTTCTTCTATGATTTATCTGATTTAAAGCTAAGTAACAATGACTTGCGTATTTATTGATGTTACATGTTTGAACTAGGGTCAATGGACAGTTTAGAGCTGAATGCTTAGGTATGCACATGTATGGCTAGAATCACTGGTTTTCTCTGTCCTTTTTAACCTTTAACATTTTCTGTATAGCTTTTTTACATCTTTAATCCAGTGAAGATACCCTTTTATTTTACATCTCCTTATTTTGTGCAAATGCCTATACTTCCTTGAAAATTGCCATACAACTTAAGATGAATACATAGGCCAAAGCAAAATAGCTGGTAAAAAGAGAAGTATTGGGAGATTAAAATATACTCTTCCCAATAGTTAGAGACAGCGTGTGACACTGCAGATGTCACATGTCAGCTCTATAATTTGAGAACTGAGCGATCACAAACCGCTGTTTGCTAAGCTCAAAGTCTTCTCCCTGCAGAGAGTGGTGATTGTCAGCCACCACTCCCTGCAGGAAGTCCCCCCTTCCCTCTCTCTTTTCCTCCAGTGCTCATATGAGGGACAGACAGGGCAGGGCACGGGCACTAGTGTCGGGATATTTCCCGGATGCAGCGTGGCTCTGAATTTGGGTCACAGGAGTACAGTAGTAAATGTACTCCTATGACCCAAAAGAGAACTACAGCCAAAAAAAGGTTTAGCTTTAGTTATCTTTTAAAGTGTATTTCCACTTTCGCAGCCAAATTGGGATAACACCTATTTTATATTTGTTACATGTTCCCATTCATATAGCATAAGCTTCTTGCCATTTACATTGCTTTTACCTGGGTTCTGGTTCCCTGGCTTCTGAAGGGTTAAAATTTTGACTTGCTTAGCTTTCTTTTGTAATGTTAGGAGGGGCTGTGAGGGGTGAGGTGCTTCCCCATTAAATGGTAATTAAATTATTGAGAGAAACACAACCCTCAAATTTCAGTTCTAAGTCTTTCTCTCTAAGGACAGATCACTGTGAAGGTGCTAAGGAAAATCTGAAATTAGCCATGTTGCCTGCTGCAACAAAACATCTAACAGGTAAGACAAATATTTGTAAAAATTATTTTTCCGTATGCTGTGTGATTGAATACGCATTACAAACATATAGAGGGGTTTTAAAAATTTGACTGAAAAAGTGGAAATTAGACATGTGTACTGCAAAAAAAATTGTTTTCTGACCAAAAAAAATGAAAACAAAATTTTTTTCCATTTGTTTTATCAAAGAAAACAATTTTTTCTGCTGTTTCGGATTCGGAGGCAACGAGCCTCTGAATCCGAAACCACACACTGAAAATGCAGAACAAGCGGCAGCCATGTCGGCCAAGGTCGCGTTCGACGCTTGTGCGCCGCCATCTTTGAGTGTATCTTGGTACACCAAGATATACACAAAGATGGCGGCGCGCCTGCACAGAACGCACCGGCTGCCAAAATGGCCGCCGCACGTTCTGCAAACGAATTTATGTATGCTCAGACATAGTTTTAGTATATTCGGGCATATAATACATTTGTTATTTCGGATTTGGACGAACCACCGAATCAACTGAATTTCGTTGATTTGCAGGTCCGTCCGAATCTGAATGCACATGTCTAGTGGAAATACACCTTAAGGTGTGGCAGATGCTGAGTGTAAGTTCATGCATTCATTAGCCCATAGTGACTCCCCATGGAAAGTACAAACATTGGTGGCTGTATATCTCCCTACTAGAGACTACTGTTTCTTCTTCATGTGAATGAGGGATCATGGGAGAATGGATGCAGTGCACGTCAAAACATACACTTCAAACTAACCACTGAACTATCTTTTTCTCAAACAGTTCATCCCCACCTAGCTATCTCCTCATGTATCACTTTCCCCTCCCTTTTAGATTGTAAGCACTCACAGGCAGGGCCCTCCTTACCATTGTGTCTTGAATTGTATTGTAATTATGATGTCTTCCCTATGTTGTAAAGCGCTGTTCAAACTGTTGGCGCTATATAAATCCTGTATAATAATAATAATAATAACAGGATTATGTACTGCCTTTAAAGAGTACATGCTGTTTGGCCACTAGGTGGAGTTTAAGAACAAACATAATAAGGATAAGGACTGTTCAGAGAATATATTGAATTGAAGGTTGGAGAGATACTTCTTCATATTCTGCAGTTCCACTGAGCCTCATTTATCTGTTTGTTCTGATAAATATTACAGTTTAATATCAAGAATGTAAATTTATTGATACTTTTTCCGGGCAAACTGAGTATTCTCAGATTTGTGTAGCTTGTGTTATTAGATATTTTATTTATATTAAAGTTCATCATTATCAAATCTTTTTTAAAATGATAAATACAATTGTATGTTTTTATTATTTGGTAATAATATCCGTGTAGCATCTGAAAAATCCCATCAAAAATCTTTCTGTTAAAGTGACACTAAACTCAGGAGTTAAATCTTAAAAATGCATTCAAGTACCCCAACTATGAACAAAAATGCACTTTATTTGCGTATCAAATAAATCTAAAATCATCTCTGATTTCATGCTGACAATGTCCTTCCTTCTGGAGAGGGGCTATTGTTGTTCTTGCTCGTGGTCCCTGTGTGTGTTGTAAAGTAGCCACTGCTCTGAGCTCACTCCTGTGATGGACTACAATCTCAATACAAATTAGTAAACTAATTGTGAGATTGTAGTCCATCACAGGAGTGAGCTCAGAGCAGTGGCTACTTTACAACACACACAGGGACCACGAGCAAGAACAACAATAGCCCCTCTCCAGAAGGAAGGACAGTGTCAGCACCAATTCAGAGATGATTTGAGGATCTACAGCCGAGTGATACACAAATAAGATACATTTTTGTTAAAAGTATCTCTACACTTTGCAAATTAATGCTATCAGTTTTTGTATAGGCCTTATTCTTCTAACACACACCATGATGTATAAATTATATAACAAATATAAATGCTACACAGGTCATTTTGTTATTTATTGTTATTTAAAATTCCCATTGCATTACAATTTTCAGTCACCATATTTTTCTAAAAATGCCAAAAATATTCTTGCAATACATTCACACTGGGTCAGTTCTGTACACTGTATGTATATAGCACACTGAAAGAAAGCTTATTCAGTACTTGCTCTTTTCCCAGATGTCTGCTCAGAGCTGGGTGTCAAAGTAGAGGCATCACCTGCACTAAAGGTTTTACTAAAATACTTTAAAGGACTCTTCATGGCTAAAGGGATTTTGCTAAAGCTCCTTTTTCATTGAAAATCTGAAATTGCTCAAGTGGTGGAAAACCTTCCCACTTAGCAGTCAGTTTGGAAAAGATCATGGTAAGGCAAACATCGCTATACTGCTCCTTCACACAAAGTAACTCAGTCTGTGAGTAATTAAAAACAATGCAATATCTTTGTGGCTTTTTTAGCATACTTTATTTTCATTCAAACTATTTTTACAATTTCTTTCCATACTCAGGTTACAAAATAAAAGAGAAACAACATAGCGGGTGTAATAAACCCAGCAGTAATGTGGAGACAATACAGTAGCAGTCAGTTACCATATACATCATGAAACCATTATACAAAGTATAACATGCTTGGTAATATAGAAGGGGCAGCAATCTGAATGTATCAAAGCAAACAGAGTTGTCTCCAAAACCAAAACTAATCAATCTGTTTATAGAATATATGTGGCTTTCATCTTATCTCAATAGTTGTTAAAAGAGTAACTGCACTGAGCCACTTAGATCCAATATTTAATATATTGACCCCTTCCCACCTGCAATTTGTACATCAATGAACCACTGCCCCATGCTCAGGGTACATAAATCTACATCCTCCATTTTACAGCTTAACGATCTACACTGTTTTCAGCTGCTAGCTGTCAGACTTGGCTGTCACTGACATCTCTGGTCCCCACTAAGGATTGGGAACCAACCAGAGTGTTTCCTGTGTCATCATGTCATCTTTTTGTCAGATATCACACATTCTCAAAATAAACTTCAGCCTATAGATGGCAGGGTATACACCTTGAGACGCGTCAAATGATTATTGCTCTGGTTCACAATTTGGTTGTCTGACGGTTCAGCCCAATGCCGATTTCTGTACATCAGTCTTGAAGGTTGTTCTGAAATCTCATGTAACAGACACCACTTGTGAGTATTATTTTATTCCGTTTTCTATGGATAAATAAACAGTATTTCACAAGGAGAAGGCGCCGTCCTTTTGGGGTTTTTTCTGGCACTGTGAAGATTTCATACATATACGGTGTATATATAGATATATAGCTATATCTATATATATATAGCTATATATCTATATATAAATAAATGTATCTATATCTATATCTATATATATACATATACACGCACATGAACTTTAATGGCATCCCAGTCATAGTCCGTAGAGTTCAATATTGAGTTGGCTATTCCCTTTCCTGCTATAACAGCTTCAACTCTTCTGGGAAGGCGTCCACAATGTTGGGAGCATGAAATTGTCCAAAATGTCTTGGTATGCTGATGTCTTAAGAGTTTCCTTCATTGGAACTAAGGGACCAAGCTCAACCCCTGAAAAACAACCCCACACCACAATCCCCCGTCCACCAAACTTTACACTTGGCACAATGCAGCAGGCAAGTACCGTTCTACTGGCAACCACCAAACCCAGACACGTCCATCGGATTGCCAGACAGAGAAGCGTGATTTGTCATTCCAGAGAACACATCTCCACTTCTCTAGAGTCCAGTGGCGGCGCGATTTATATCACTGCATCCGAAGCTTTGCATTGCACTTGGTGTTGTAAGGCTTGGATGCAGCTGCTTGGTCATGGAAACCCATTCCATGAAGCTCTCTACGCACTGTTGTGCCAATCTGAAGGCCACATGAAGTTTGGAGGTCTGTAGCTAATGACTCTGCAGACAGTTGGCGACTTCTGCGCACTGTGCACTTCAGACCCCGCCCGTTCTGTCATTTTACATGGCCTTCTACTTCGTGGCTGAGTTGCTGTTTTTCCCAGGTGCTTCCACTTTGTTAAAATACCACTAACAGGTGACTGTGGAATATTAAGTAGCAAGGAAATTTCACGGAACACCTGAATCCAATGATTTGAAGGGTGTCCCAATACTTTTGGCAATATAACGTATATTAATGTAGTATTAAACATTCAGGGCTTGTTCACACCATGTCCGGACCAGATCTGTGTGCGTTTCTGTTGAGCTTAAAATGGCTTTCGGATGCAGTCCAGTGCGTTTACATATGTTTTTGATTAATTTGTTCCCAGTTGCTTCCACTTTTTTATAATACTATAATATAATAACAGTTGACCATGGAATTTTTAGTAGCAAAGAGTGTGCACACTAAAAAGAATTTGTTAGCGACGAAATGTATTTAGTTGCTAATGAAATTCTTTGTTTACATCTTGCTGTGGCCAACGTCAAGTTTCCGCAGATGGCAGGCGAATGTAAACAACAGGCAGTCGGGCGTGTGCAGCAATTACCAGAATGCTATCGGTAGGACTTTGTGTCCTCAATTTCTTTTTCTATTTTAAAAGGGAAATATCGAGGGGCTTTTTAGACCCCTAATATTCTCACCTTTTTCTCTGGAAAGGTGCAGGACACCCCATGTGCAACGTCGGCCACACGAGCACCACGGGAGGACAGGACGCCGGGACCTGTAGGGCGCACTGGAATGTGAGCCGGCCGACTCCCTGCATTCAGGTGCGGGAGGGGGAGCTGTATTGAAGTCAATGGCATCGCCCACATTGCGATCGCCCGCACTCGGAACGCAGGCATATTAGTGCCTGCATTCTGGTCCAGTGCGATCTGCAAAAATAGTGTTTGCAGAATTTTTGCGGATCGCACTGGACTGGAACACAGGCACTAATGCAGGTGATTGCACTGTGGGCGAGGGGCCTGCCTGCGGAGCCTGGCTGCGGTGCCATTGACTTCAATGCACCGCCACGCCCCCTCCCGCCCCTGAATGCAGGTGTTTTTTTGTTGGTAGATCTCAATGAGCTCGTCATTTGAAAAGTGGATCTCCAGACGAAAAATAGTGGGCGCCCCTGGGCTAAGGCAATTTGAAATAGCCAGTAGCAAAGTCTAGCCAGCAGATAAATGGGGCGGGGGATGCATGAGAGTTAATAGTAACTCTCAAGCAACCAGAAACTACAGTTATCGGACATCCACAAATCCTGGTGGGTACTGGATAATTGGGAGGTTACTGTATATACTGTATGTATATATATAAAGTTTTGTACCTTGGTCAGGCTGAAAAAAATGTAGTCTATTCAAAAAACATATCAAATAAAAGCTTAATATTTAAATTAATATACAAATAATGTATGTATGCACATTAGTAATAGAGTTAGAGTAAAGTTAAGTGATGCATGCTGACACTGCTACATTTGCACTAGGTACTTAGACCTCAGTGATCTCTGGTCACAAAAGGCTTAACAAAAATATGCAAGCTCACACTTGTAGAAATGTGAAAATTTATTTCAGAAATGACTTTAATAAAACAATTGTAATATTAACTTAACATATGTACTCAATAAAAACACAATATAATTTTCCTATAAGTACATTGTAATATGTTTAGAAAACAGTATATCACCATCTACATATTTAGTGCCTTGTTTTGCATTGTAAAACGCATGCCATCAGGGGTAACAGATAATAACAAAGTTGGATATTATATTTTATCACTTATCCTATTCACTCATGCGATTTCAAGATAATGAGTCACTGGAGTATGGCATTATCTGCTTAATAACCAAGGGGCAGGTCACGTCTCAAAACTAAAATATTAAGGGGTCCATTCACTAAGCTGCCATAGGCAGCCGAGTGAGCAACCGACCCGAAGTGAAGTGAGCCGAACGCTGTTCGGCTATTCACTTCATGTTTGTACGGCTGATTTCAGCCGTACATCGGCTTGCCTCGTGTGGCTTCGGGTTGGGCGAACATGCTCCGCATGTTCGGCCGACCCGAAGTGCAGAAGGAGTTCGACTCAGCCAATCCAACATCTGGATCTACTCGCTGCTGTTCGGTCTATTCTCATAGATGCCGAACAGCAGTGAGTGAATAGCCGCATTCGGCTTGGCTATATTGCTCGGTACCTATGTGGTACCGAGCAGAATAGAAAAACAGTTAAAAAGTAGAAAAAATACAATAGAAAACGATTGGGCGGAGCTGTCAGTGACAGCTAGCTACGCCCAACTGTTTTCTATTGGCTGGGCGGTTCTGCTGCCGTCAGAATGAAAAGAAAAAACACCATTGGAATGCATAGCTAAGAGGGGAATCACTAGAGGGGACCTGATGTAGAACTTCAGGTCCCCTCTGCTGATTGACAGCAGCAGTGGGCGGGTGCAATAGCTAGTATGCTATTGGCTATTGCAAATTGAAATAGCCAATGGGAATGTAGCTATGCATTCCTATGGTGTTTGTTTTTTTCTTTTTTTTTTTTATTCTGACGGCAGCCAACGGCTCTGATGTCAGATGAAAAAAAAAAGACAACAGAGCAGGGAAAGGTTTACTCTGCTCGATCGAGCAGAGTAAAACTTTCCCGGAGAAAGTGTTTCTCTCCGGGCGGCCGGGAATAGCGGGAGACTCCCGGAGCGTCCGGGAGAGTTGGGCTATCTGGAGATCAGCATCCCTGGTTACCTGGGACACTGATCTGTCTGTGCAAGTGGACATAGCCAGCCATGAGATGACGGCTGGCTGCGCCCCGCAGTCAGTAGTAGGCTGTCGGCCGGCCGTTCGGCCAGCTTAGGCTTTCGACTAGGCTCAGTAGAGCCGAAGCATATGCCTTCGGCTCGACTGAGCCGCTTAGCCGACTTCGGGAGCTGTACGGGCTATAGTGAATAGCCCGTACAGCAGCCCTTCGGTTCTAATGAACAGAAGGGGTCCTGGGGCCGGAGCTAGCCGAAGGATCAGCTGAAGCTACGTCTAGATCCTTCGGCAGCTTAGTGAATAGACCCCTAAATAAAATATTTTACAAGTGTATAAAACAATATATTAAAACAACAATTAAACACTTAATATAGATATCTGATTAGCACATTTTTTTGAAAAAGATACAGCATTAATTTTTGTAAACTAAATATAATTTAGGGACTTTTAGATAGATATATGTTGGGAAAATCAAGGAACTAAGCAGTTAATGTGAAAAACTGTGCAATTAAATTGTATTAAAAAATGTTAATCATTAAAAAGGTTGACCTTATATTCTGTTGCTATTTCAATTATTGTTATTATATTTATTTGATAATATAATGATTTGATTTAATAGGTAAGGTGAAACATATTCTGTGGAGTGAATGGCCTTTAAACATCCTTTAGTGTTTATAAACACTTTGCTGTTCTCTTTTTTCTTTGTAATTTTTTTCTTTCCTGGGTAAAGTTCCTTTTGAAGATTTGTATATAAATATTATTTATGTAAATTCTTTGATGTAACATATGTCGCAATATTAAAAAAAATACAGCCACTACTACAAAAGAGAACAGCCATAAAAGTGTAATGACATGTTAATGACAGCATAGGAGAGATGTGAGCTGGAAGCAGAAAATGATTTGTTTTACATTTTTTGCGCAATCATTTCCTATTTTACTTTATAATTGCTCTAACCAACTAAAAAAAAACATTGCTTCAAATTAGGTATGCACAGATACCAAGGACTGTACTTGGTACAAGTACAAGTACTCATACTTTTCCAGCTCCAGGACTAGACTAGAGAAAACACAAAAGTTAAGAGGCAGCTGTAATTTCTATGGAGCATTGGCTTTGGGGCTCCTGGGATGTGTGCATCCTTGTTTTATTGCATGATTTGTTTTATATACCGCATATACAGTATACTGTTTATGTATATATTTTGGTTGCATCGCTACCATTTTTTCCAGACCAAGTACAAGTACTGATACTTGTCCAAGTCCTCACAGATACAAGTACTGATACATTTTTGTTTAGTGTCATGTGACAGTTTTTCTAAAACAATATAGACAAATGATTTCATGACAGTGGTGAAGCGCCAGAGCCCGGGCGCAACTGTAACCCTGGTAGTTCTCGTGAAAATGCCAAGTATCGACACTGGTATCTGAACATCCCTACTTCAAATGGAGCAGCAGTAAACACCATTCATACAATGGCCACATAGCCCAACTGCATGATAATGTTAGAAAATGTTCCAGTCCTTTGTGTGAAAGGTAAATGCTTTTTATCACGTTCACTGAAATATGTGAAAATGCTTCAAGTGTTGCTCCTATGTATGGTAACTATTCCTTCTCTGCTTGGTACATAGTTAAGTAATTTTGGAGCAGGGAAGAAAAAAAGAGAATCTCAGTTTTTCATAATGTAAACACAGCTTTTTGATTCTTTGCTGTATATAAGCTTTGATTTTAATCATTAATTGAAAGGAGGAAACATTGCTCTGTTTGATTCCTATGAATTTATTTCATCTTTTTTCACATCTATTTTTAGTTTATTTTTTCATGTTTCATTGACTTATATAGTATTTATTTCTTAAACCAATATGTAACTAAAGCCCCAGGGGTGGGTTAAGGGTTCCAGGAAGAACTGCAGCTGTCAGGGAGACTGAGCTGTCACTACAGTGGGAGTAAAGTAGAATGTCATTGACCTGTAGGGCTGTGCTGGCATACATCCTTTTCTTCTACCAGCTGCAGCTGACTGCAATGACTCACCTTCCTGAAAATGACCACATGATCTGGTCTATGCATTCAGCCTTGGCTAGGAGAAAAACATGCTCTGCAGGGCAGTCTGTCCTTCCATATGCCAGACTCTCCAGTGCAGACTAATTTTCCACATGCCAGGTTCTACAGGGCAATCTCTTTCCACATGCCCATGGCAGTCTATCTTTTCACAAGCCAGACTCTCTCCAGGGCAGTCTGTTTTTCCATATGCTAGACTCACCATGGCAGTCTGTCTTTACACATTGCAGGTTCTACAGAGTAGTCTCTTTTTGCCTGCCATTTTCTGCAGGACAGTCTCATTTCACATGCCAGGCTCCCCAGAGCAGTTTGTCGTTCCACAAGCCAGGTTCTTCAGGACAGTCTGGCCTACCACACACCAGGCTCTCCAGGGCAGTCTTATTTTCCACATGCCAGGTTCTACAGGGCAATCTCTTTCCACATGACTGGCTTTTCATGGCAGTCTGTCTTTCCATATGCCAGGCTCTCCAAGGCAGACTGTTTTTCCACATGCCAGTCTTTACATGGCAGACTGTCCTTCCACATGCCAGGATCATCCGGGCACATTGGGGGGAATTTACCAAAACTGGAGCAAACAGAATCTGGAGCAGTTGCCCATGGCAACCAATCAGCATCTCTCTTCAGTTTGCTCAAGTAAGTTTTGAAAATGAAAGAGAGAAGCTGATTGGCTGCAGTGCAAATCTGCTCCAAATTTTGTCTATTCCAGCTTTGATAAATTCCCCCCTATGTCTTTTCACATGTCAGAATCTTTTGTTCTGTCTAGTCTGTCTTTCCACATGCCATGCTCTCTAGGGCAGTCTGTCCCTCTCCATGCCAGTATTTTCACATGGCAAGCTCCCATTTTTCACCATAGAGTGCCTTGCTAAACAAAACTTTAGGGGACATCCAAATTTAGCTTTGATGGCCCATGATTTGTGATATACTTTGCAAACATGTGAGACGAGATTGTGATAAGCAATCCAGCAATGTTTATGGCTTAACAGAAGGGCATTCTAAACTAGTCCAAACTATTTGTTATCTTTTCCATGTAAGAATATCATGGTGAAAGATGTTGAATTTCATCTCAAGTCACACTGATGAAGACTTCAAGGATTTCCTGTACTTGGAGAGTTTTTATTCAGTGATATCACTTTAACTTTTTTTTTCAACTCACCTAAAGGTCAGCATTTATTTTCAAAGTTCTCTTAAACATACCAGAAACATCCATACTTTGATTTTTTTTCTATGCATTTCTAAAGCATGTTTATTTTACAGTTTCTGTCAAAACACTGAATAAAGATAAATGTAGTTAATTAAAAGAACATTTACTTACAGCTTCTGGTAATAGGTACCTCATTGTAGGCATTTTAAGGCATGGTTTTCTTTAACAGCTAATGTAATTTATGTGATTGAATTTAAACATTACTGAAGTCTGGGTGAATTTTCTTTCCCTGTAAATGAAAAGTATTAGCAGGAAAAGAGGCTGTTAAAAGTAAAGAACAGAAGTGTGTGGTATTAGATACTGTTTACATAGATTTTCTGGGTCTACTGTACTTCCTTCACTCAATCACTGGAAGTGATACATCTCAGCACTCAATTTAAGGTGATTTTCACCATTTTCACCACACATTAGATGAAAATCCATGTTACATACAGGAAAGCGTAATGTTACATATAGGAAAAATGTATGTCACATAAACAGCAGAGCATGGTAAAAATAACTCTCAGTTGCAAATTAAATGTTTCCTTTCATTTTTTTTGTTCTATTTTGTTCTATTTTAAAGCAGAACTCCAAAAATATCAAGATTAAGACTGACAACCTTTTCAATTAAAATATACATTAAAAAAGCAGCTTTTGCTGCAGTACTTAAAGACTTGCCCTGTCCCCCATGCAGGTCATCCTGTCCAGCAATCAATAAAGATCCCTCATCGCTGCCCATTATGCTTCCTGGTGAACCTGCACTGCTTGGGACTCTGTTTTCCGGGCAACCCTGCCATGGCCATGCCCTTTGGCATCCTTTTGCCTGACTATGCAGCCAGAGCCTGTTCCTCCTTCCTTGTTTCCTATAGGTCCTCTTTCTAATTTAATCTTCACAAGCCCTGCACTCAGGTCTTGTGATAGGTTTCTCCATTTGTCTCAATACCTTCTATTGCTGAACCTGTATCCTGGCCTGCCTATTATTCTGCTACATGGACTAACCCTTGCCTGTTTACTGATCTTGTCTTCTGCCTACTGCATGGACCAACCTTTTGCTTGTACACTGACCATGTCTTTTGTACACTGACCATGTCTTTTGTATGCTGCCTGCACCCACCTCTTGCCCATTTACAGACTCCACTTGCCTGCCACATGGACCAATCTCAGTGCACATTTTTTACTACTACACCACACTGGCTGTTTGGCCCTACCCTAGCTTAGTGGTTACCTATCATGAATGTCATTTAGCATGCACCATTTGAGGCACCTAGTCACCTCCATCCTTAGTGAACACCAAGCTTGCAGCTAATAGGGTAGTTGGAAAAGGAGCTTCTCTCCACAGAGAAGCGAAGCAAATTTATCCTATGTTCAGGAGGTAAATAGTCAGACTAATATGGCTGACTGGTGTTGCTTTACCTACAGCAGGCTTTGTTCCCTTAAGGCAAGCAAGCCTAGTGGTACTTGGGTGCTCCCAAGACCTAATACATGGTGCTGTATTCTGTGGTCAAGCAACACAAGAAGTGTTGAGTGCGTCTATGTACGAAAATGGTGATTGTGACCACACATGCCGGGTATCAATGTTAGGGCCACTACTTATGGTAACTCAAAAGTGCTGACCTGTTAAATCTTTTAAAGTGTTGCCTATGGATAATTTTGGGTACCATATTTTATCGCCATTTCATAGACGCACACAATTTTGAAGCTTGACATGTTTGGTATCTTTATATTTGGCGCAACCTCATCTTTTATGTTTTACATAAGTTGGGTATTATATTGTGTTAATGTGCACTGAAATTATTTTAAAGTTATTTTCTGCTGAAATCGTATGTTTGATAAACAGTTGCGTTAATTGCAACTGCCACCATTTTATTCTACAAGTTCTCTACTTTCAGAAAATATATAATTCTGGTTGAGGGTGTGGTGTAATGTAATCTTCAGGCCTAAAGTGTGCATTTTAACTTGAGTGCATAAATGGCTTTGGCAGAGGAAGGGTTAGTGTTTGCAAACAGCTGGATCTGGCTATGGATAGTTGCACTTTTTCCTCCTTTTGTAAGCCTTACATTTTTCATAAAGGTTAAAAGTTTTTCTCTGTGTTTGATCTAAGCCTATGTTAAAGTGGTTTTCATTCTTGTCTGTTATCCACATTACTAGCATTTTCTTCATTCTAGCACACTGCTACAAACATATGATGAGTTTGCACAACTTAAAGGAGAACTATGAGGTGAGTGCTTTTCACTCACCTCATAGTTCTAGCCGACCTGTGACAATGAGACTTTCACAGGTCGGCTCAGTAGATCGGGAAGCGAGCGAACACATACCGGCGTTCGCTCACCTCTCAATCCTGTCACGGCTCTCTGCCGTTTGAGAGGTGAGCGAACGCTGGATTCCCCCCTCCGATCCGACAAGCGCTGACTGGCGGAACGGACGGGGAGGGGGCGGGTACAGCTGGCTCTGCCAGCTGTGGAGAGAAGCGTCTCAGTATACCGCGAGCTACAGCTTGCGGTATACTGAGCCTAGGGTGACGGGAGGACGCTAGTTTGTGTCTTCCCATTACCCTAAGGAGAACTATGGGGAAAATCCTTAACCCCATAGTTCTCCTTTAATGGTGACCAGCCAATTTTTGTGTTTTTCTGTTCTGACCTTGGTTTGTATACCAACTCTACTACTCTTTTGATTCATCTCATTCAACATGAGTACACCACCTGAATCAACCTTGACTTGTCTGTTAACTAGGATGTCTGCCTGGATCTTAGCTTGTCTTCTGACCAAAAACCAGATTCACCTGAACCTCAGATTTATATGACTTTGACATATTTAGGTGCTTTTGCTTCACTTGCTATGTTCACACTCTGCTCTGTGCCATCAGGTATTTCGTTGCTCACTAGAGGTACAGGGCTATCTATCTGACAGGTAAAAATTGTCCACAGAACAGTTTGGTGTCCCTGTTTTCTACATCTTCTTCTATTATGTTACTTTAAATCTATAGAAATGAAAGAAACACTACAACTGTTAGACTACCTCTACTTTGAGGGAAAGCAACTAGTGTTTCACTGCAACTTCCCTCTCACTCAGCACAAGCACTGTTTGAAGTCAAGAGATGGGCTGATCATTTAGCCCAATACAATGCCTGTCACTCATCTCCCAACAGCTCCTCTTAGCAGTTTCCTGGGAGCAGATTCTGCGGGACTGGACACAGACACATTGCTGGGATGCTACAGGTTTACAGAGCAGGTAGATCTTGCAACTAAGTTACTTGAGCAGACTGCAGGGACAAGTAAAAGTATAAGAAATGTGCTGAAAGTGCAAATAAGAAGGGTTTGTTTTTCTTTCAAGTTTTTACACTTTGCAGTCTTCACATTAATACCATGTCTATAAGCTACACCAGTCATTCCTGTCTTTCCCCAGGAGTACCACTTAAAAGTAGCTAGATTTTATGTAATAAGACACCCAGGAATTATAACACAGTTTTTTCCTGGAATTCATTATTTTACAAATCGCCTGTCATCACAATTGGACTCCAAAGATAATAAAAATTAGAGGAAAGCAATGTGGTAGATGAACTAGGTTTGCTGATGTTTCTTTTAACTTAAAATAATCACGATATTGCCAAAAAAAATCGAAATGCTTAACCTGTTTATGGGAAATGCTTTTATGACTCTATGCCGATGACACTATACCTTTCTACTCCACAACTCACCCCCTCAGTGTCCCTTGCATGTCACTAATTTACCAAATTACATATTAGTGTGGATGTTACAACACTTCTTAAAACTCAATCTTTCAAAAACTGAGCTCATGATATGTGCTCCTGCCCGTGCACCTTCCTCCAACTTTTCTCTTGAGATTGATAATACAACTATCCAACCCTCCCCCAATGCCAAGATACTAGGTGTCATCCTTGACTCGGACCTCACCTTTCTTCCCCACATCCAATCACTATCCAAATCCTGCCGCCTTCACTTTCGTAACATCTCTTAATACGTCCCTTCCTCACCAATGAAACCTCAAAGCTAATTATCCACTCACTTGTTATCTCTCATCTTGATTATTGCAACTCCCTCCTTATTGACCTACCTCTACACAGACTATCCCCTCTTCAGACTATCATGAATGCTGCTGCTAGACTCATCCACCTAACCAACCGCTCAGTGTCTGCACCCTCCTCTGCCAATTCCTACACTGGCTTCCAATAGTCCAAAGGATAAAATTCAAAATATTAACAACCACTTACAAAGCCATCCACAACTCTGCCCCCCGGATATATCTCAGACCTTGTCTCAAAGTATCACCCTAACTGTCCCCTATGCTCTTCAAAAGACCTCCTGCTTACTAGCTCCCTCATCAACTGCTCCGATTGCTTGCCTCCAGGACTTCACTAGAGTCTCTACCATCCTTTGGAACTCCTTACCCCAACCTATCTGTCTATCTCCTACTCTGACTCATCTCTTCAGGGAAGCCTATCCCGCCTCAAACTAACCACTGAACTATCTGAACTGAACTGAACTGTTCTCAGACAATTCATCCCCACTCAGCTACCTCCTAATGCAGGGCTCAAAATTTCCACTCGCCTGCTCGCATTTGGCGAGTAAAAATAAGGTGAGGGCCAGTGGAAATTTGGGTCTCCAAGTACCGGTCTGTGGTCCAAGTCCGGCCCGCGAGCCAGTACTATGTGGCTCACAGCCAGCTGACATGCCAGGCACACGGTTGCAGACCGCGTACCTGACTTGCAGGAGCAGCTCCACGGTCTGCATATGTGTCGGATGCAGACCGCAGAGCAGCTCCTGGCAGCTCTGGCTTCCTTCGGCCGGAGCTCTGACAGTTCTGAGCTCCGGCCGAAAGAAAGAATGTATGTGAGCAGGATCGATGCCTGGTTATCTGGGGGATAGTGACGTCTGCTGCAGACCACTCTTACAGCCTCCTCCCTGCAAAGACGTGAACAGGTGAGGGGGCTGGGGGAGAAGGGGTTGAGTGTATTATAATTTTGTGTGGGGGGTTAATAAGGGGGCAGTATATTATTTTATGTGTTGGGGGGGTTAATAAGGGGGGATATATTCCTTTATGTGTGGGGGGAGTTAATAAGGGGGCAGTATATTATTTTATGTGTTGGGGGGGTTAATAAGGGGGGATATATTCCTTTATGTGTGGGGGGAGTTAATAAGGGGGCAGTATATTATTTTATGTGTTGGGGGGGTTAATAAGGGGGGATATATTCCTTTATGTGTGGGGGGAGTTAATAAGGGGGCAGTATATTATTTTATGTGTGTGGGGGGATTATAATGGGGGGGAGTGTATTATTTTTTGTGTGCGGGGGAATTTTATTATTATATTTGTGCAGAGGGGGGAGGTGTAATGTTGTTGAGCAGTGTATTATTGTGCTTTAAGCTGGCCATACACCTTACAACCATCGCACGACTTTCGTTATGCGATGGTTGTAAGGTCATTAAAATCTTGTACGATTGCAGTGCTGAGCGGGCAGTGTGCGCCTACGCACACCGGCCCGTGTGGCATTCGTCTTCCGACCACGCCACCAACCTGCCGAAAATCGTACGATTTTCGGCAGGTTTTCCAGCGTGCTTTGAAGAAGAAAGTCGTACGACCTTACAGTAGAAGCGGTCGCACGCTGCCCATACACCTGCCGATTATCGTACGAATGCGGGATCACCCGCAATGATGGTACTATAATCGGCAGGTATATGGGCACCTTTAGTGTATGTGTATATTAGGCCCCATTCACACCTACATTATATTTCAGGTGTGATTAGAGATTCCTGTGTCAGGAACTTACGTTTTCCTGCAGCAGGATCCCTAATCTGCCGTTTACAAGCGGCAACTATCATAAGATAAGAATTATCATAAGATTATTTAAGAGGGTGTGTTTAGGGGCGGAGTTAAGGCCGGGGCAGGATAGGGATTAGGTGGGGCAACTGGTGGCTAGTGACTCTTAAGGCCTGGCTAGTAGCTCAGGACTTGAAATTTTGAGCCCTGTCCTAATGTATCACTTGCCCCTCCCATCTAGCTTGTAAGGCCTCACGGACAGGGCCCTCCTTAGCATCTTGTCTTGAATTTTACTGTAATTTTAATGTCTTCCTAATATTGCAAAGCATTGCGCAAACTGTTGGCGCTATATAAATCCTCTATAATAATAATAATAATGACTCACTTACGCCATGTATTAAAGAACACAAAAAAACAACTGTGTGTTTACTCTTCAATGGAAGAAGACATTCCCTGACTTTAGTGCCACATACTAGTTCTGGAGTGGGTAAACCTATTCTGTGGCTTTGAGTCACTGACCTAAGACTAGTCATGACAGAGTCTCCTTAATGAACATATTCATTCTTAGAGGTATAACTAAATAGCATATCTCCCATTATTTCTCATTCTCAGATTTCAAATAATTAAAATGTGGGTGGCACTGTTGCCTTGAAATATTGGGAACCTGGGTTCAGTTTCAACCAGGAAAACAGTCTACATTAAGTTTGTTCTCTTTTTGTATATGTGAGTTTTCTCCCACAGCTGAAAAACATTCAAACTCAGTCAGGATGCTGTAAACAACTGAATGATAGTCTCTACAGTGGCTGTTGACTTGTCCATATGTACACCAATGCAGTACTAGAACGTAATTATATATGAATGGTTGCCACAATGGATTTATTTTTTCAACAGGTGAAGGTTAGCAAGTGATAGCTCCTTGTATCAATACAATAGAGAAGGTGAGGTGGTGGAGTCCATATTGAGATCTCAAAAGCAGAATAGGGGATTTTCATTTAAACATCTCATGGATCTAAATTCCCAGCTATCTTGGAGGTCCCATTAACACATGTAGGTATCTTTTAAATTCTTATTTTATAAATCTCTCACAAATATGCATATTGGTTGAATGAGGTTTGCTACATGTTGTATGAGTGGAATTATAACATACTGTTTGATGTATTCCCATGAAGCTTGTAGAAGTAGTTTATGGGCTATAATGTTCACATTTGTAGAAAGACCTTAACCTCCACACCTTAAAAAGAAGCATATGTCTCCCATATGAGAAAACCCTCCTTTGGTTCCCCTGAGTTCTGGTTCTCAAAAAGTATTTTTGTGTTGCCTCGAAATGTCTTCCTGACTCCTGAGAGCATTGCAGTTCTGTTCGCACTTTGCATAATCTGCTTTTGGCAGAGTCTATGACATTCTGCTGGCCTGCAGCCAGTGGGACATGTGCAACAAAATAGTTTCTACTGTAAATTCAAGTATTTCGTATATCAGCTAATTTTCAGATGATTAACATTCGCGTTTTAGATTCCTCTGAAAATACTGAGCTGAAATACGCTTCATCTATGCATACACAAATTGACACATATTTGCTTTAGAGAAAAGTGTTGTATTGCCAATTGAAGTCTTAGCTCATTTGTTGACATATGAAGTAATAACAGCAGATAAAAGACTATGGGGTCTATTCACTAAGCTGCCGTGGGCAGCCGAGTGAAAGACCGACGTGAAGTGAGCCCAACGCTGTTCGGCTATTCACTTCAGGCTGGTACGGCTGATTTTAGCCGTATATCGGCTGAAATCAGCCGTACATCGGGTGACTTCACGTGGCTTCGGGTCAGCCGAACATGCTCAGCATGTTCAGCCGACCCGAAGTGCAGGAGGAGTTCGACTCAGCTGATCCAACATCTGGATCGGCTAAGCCGAACCTCCGGCAGGCTACTCGCTGCTGTTCGGTCTATTCTTATAGATGCCGAACAGCAGTGAGTGAATAGCAGAATGGCGCTGAGCGGCATTCGGCTCGGCTGTTCTGCTCGGTCCCTCAGGGGGACAGAGCAAAACAGAAAAATAGTGAAAAAAGTAAAAAAAAAATAGAAAACGATTGTGCAGAGCTAGCAATGACAGCTAGCTCCGCCCAATAGTTTTCTATTGGCCGGCGGTTCTGCTGCCGTAAAAAAAAAGAAAAGAAAAACTCTCCCGGGCGCTCTGGGAGTCTCCCGCTGCTGGCCGCCCAGGAGAGAAACACTGCTAGAAATTTTTTGTTTTTTGCCCTTAGGAATGCATTGCTTGATTCCTATTGGCTATTTCAATTTGCAATAGCCAATAGTAAACTAGCATTGCACCCGCCCTCTACTGCAGTTCTCCATCAGTCCATCAGCAGAGAGCGGGTGCAATGCTAGTTTACTATTGGCTATTGCAAATTGAAATAGCCAATAGGAATCAAGCAATGCATTCCTATGGGCAAAATTCTTTTTTTTTTATATTCTGACACGGCTCCGTGTCAGAATAAAGAAAAACAAAAAAAGCAGTGTTTCTCTCCTGGGCGGCCGGGAGCGTGAGACTCCCTGAGCGCCCGGGAGAGTTTTTTTTTTTAGCTGGTAACCAGGGACGCTGATCTCTCTGCAAGTGACCGGAGCCAGCCGTAAGATCACAGCTGGCTCCGCCCAGCTGTCAGAAGCAGGCTGTCAGCTGGCTAGCTTCGGCTTTCAGCGCGGCTCAGCCGAGCCGAGGCATATGCTTTCGGCTCGACTGAGCTGCTCGGCTAAGTTAAGGGAGCTGTACGGGCTATTGTGAATATCCCGTACAGCAGCCCTTCGCTTCTACTGAACCGAAGGGGTCCTGGGGCCGAAGCTACAGATGTACAGATATAATAGAACACTTTCCATTGTGTGTAGTCCCTACCACCTTTAGTGGAGTGGCCACTAGAAATTTAGTGTCGCCAGAGCTGTAGTCAATCTGGCTGAATTATAGCTGGCATTTATCTGGTTTATTCCAGGTGTTCTTACATTGATTGTACCTGCCTGAGTGGAGTGTGACCCTACTGCAGTGTGGGGCAACCAATGGGAGGACAATATGAGTGTGCTTGGCTCACCAGCCAATCACTGGTGGTTTCATGGGCAGTGGTGCGTGCTGGGGAAGTGCATATATACTCATATACTTATACAGTAATATCCATTAATCTAGTCCAAAGCAAAGCGTCACCTATGGGCAATTTCGAGTATGGTATTTTTTTGAGATTTCATGGGGTGCTTAAGGCTTAACATGTTTAGTGTCTATTTACCTGATGTCATCCCTTTTTTTTATATAATACCAAAAAATTGGGTAATGATAAATGTTTTATAACATAATATAGGGGAAAAGAGTTTCTTTTCCAAAATTTCTGGTACATTTTTTCTTTATATAGTAAAAAATAAAATCCCTAGTGGTGATTAAATACCACCAAAAGCAAGCTCTATCTGTTGCAACAAACTATATAAAATTAATTTCAGTACAGCGTTGCATGACGGAATAAATGTCAGAAATAGTAACTGAGCGCTGAATACTGAAAAATGGCCTGGACAGGAGGGGGGTTTAACATTCTGGTCTTCAAGTGGTTAATCTCTTGTGAGAAGATCCTTGGGTGTAGGTGGGTATGGGTGAAAACCAGTACATACAATTTACTCATTGGGGTTCATTTACTAAAGGCAAATAGGCTAGTCACTTTGCAAGGGAATTGTCCCTTAGCTTAATAAATCTTAAAAATCACTTTGCAAAGAATACCTAATTACATGCAAGGAACAAAAACTGTGTTTTTGCTTACACATGATTGAATGACAGAAGTCAATAGAGTTTTACTACATTGACTAAGCTAGGGGAAAATTCCCTTCCAAAGTGAACAGCCTATTTAACATAAGTAGAACAACCCTATTATCTGAATACAATAAAAAGTACTATTGCCTAGATTATTTTTCCCCAGAACCTTATTCACAAATCTAAAAAACGCTGCCTTCATAAATGGATATCTGCAGTCTAACAATGGTGAGAAAACATCACTGTTTTTCTACTTATTTCATACTACAACCAATGAATTCTTGGCCAGAGGTTGCAAAGATGGTAAAAAAAAGAAAGAAGAAAAACAGTGTTTTTTAACTGGCTTTCAAAGCTATCTTTGCTCATTTCCTTAAGCAACTGCAAATCTAAACATTCCTATTTTTTTGTATTATAAACTTGCAAAGAATAATTTCTCAATTTTTAAACAATTAGCAACACACAGATGTTTGGAAATGGCCTGGAAAGCATTTCAAAAACTCTGTGCCAGAGAAGGAAATAACATTTGTTTTAAGATTTGGATATGTTTAGGGTTTTTTTTTCACCATTTGCGGGATATTTCATTTGTGGTCATAATTATCATGTTTTTGTCATGTTCTGCTGATCTTAAAAGGCTCCATCTTTTAGTAGAGACATTTTAAAGACGACATCCACTGCGTAGGGAATGGTGGAATATGCTCTCTGTGCCCCAAGTTCTCTAGTTTAAATTCCTGACTAAGGCCATGCATTAATGTACGTTGCTTTAAAGTGTATTTCTACTTTTGCAGTCAAATTTAGGAAAACGCTTCTATATGTTACTGTACACACAGCATACTGAAAAATAACTTTTAAAAAACCTTACCTTTTAGATGTTTTGTTAAATCAGGCAAGATGGATGATTTCAGGTTTTCCTTAGCCCTTTCACAGTGGTCTGTCCTAATGGAAAGTCTTGGGACTGAATTTTGAGGATTGTGTTTATCTGAGAAGCTTCATTAACATACAATGGACAAGCCCCTTCTGAATTCATGAGACTTCACACCCATCACTAGACATGTGCGATTTTTTCGTTCCGAATCAAAATTCGGACGGATTTTACGAAATTCAGACATTTGGACACTTTCGAATTTCTGAATCCCAATGCATCCGAATCGAAATTTTCGTTTCTGAATCGGACTTGTGATTTTCTGGCCAATCAGATGTGCTTTTCCGGTTTAATGCATCCGAATGGGTTTGAACACGAATTTTCGTTACGACAACATGGGAGCCATATACAGTATATACATATAATACTAAAGCTGAGGCTCCTAAACCGTAATGGCATTTGGGATCCGAATTTCCCAATTGCATTCGGGAGTTCCTAAATGCCATTCGGGCCTGGGAGCCTCAGTATTAGTAATACATGTATATGGATCCCAGACCCGAATGGCAACGGGATCTGAAATATCCGAACCAAATTGAATTTTTCCGTAGCTTACATGTCTACGCATCACAACCCCTCCTAACATATAAAAGAAATATAAGCACAAATAAATATTAACCCTTAAAACTCTAAACCAAGTATAAGCTATTTAAACTGTAAGAAGCATTTTTTTTTACCTTATGCTATGTGAATGGGAACATGCAACAAATATAAAACAGGTGCTATCCCAATTTGGCTGCAAAAGTGGAAATACATTTTAAGGCAGCCCATTTATTTGAATGGGCTGCCTAACACAGCAAATCACATAAACAAAAAGGTCCATGTACTTTTTTTTGTAATGCAGCCTAGGTGTTGCAGAATTTCCTAAGGTTTTCAGTTTCCTGACACCTAGTGGAGAAGGGGACACACAAGCTGAATTCACAAGTGCTGTTAGACTAAACTTCAAAAGAACACTATTACCAACACTTTTAAAATATTAATTTTTAAGATTAATCCTACAAGGACCATAGTGCAAAGTGTGATGCGCCATATTACTATCTGTCTATTTAGACTTAAACTTTACTTACTAAAATATTTATATAGATCTTTATGGTACAGCTAGATGCTCATTTAAGTGATAGGAGTTAAATATCAAAAATGCATTCAAGTACCTTAGCTATTAACAAAAATGTATCTTATTTGTATATCACTCAGCTTTAGATCCTCAAATCATTTCTGAATTGCTGCTGATACTGTCCTTCCTTCTGGAGGGTGGCTACTTTAGTTACTCATGGTTCCTGTGTATATTGTAAAGTAGCCACCGCTCCAAGCTAACTCCCGTGGCTGTAATCTAAATTAAACCCACAATCCAGCTTAATAGGAAAGTGTAAAAAATGATTTCAAAGCCCATGATAAAAAAGGAGCTCTCACTGTGATACCCACCCTTTCTCCAGCAATATGCCATGCTCACTGCTTGTGAACTAGAAACCGGTCTTCTTTAAGAGTCTCACTTCCTGTGACTGAAGGGTGTAAAACCTCCCCTAGGTGGCATGTCTGCATGCAGCAGAGAGCATCACCATATTAGTACATGTTGCCTCTTTCTGAATTATTTTGGACCTGCCCATCGCTGGAGGGGAAGAGGACCTGCAAAGTGACTGGACTGAAGACACCTGTAAAAAAAGATATTTAAAAAAAATTAAAGAAACAATTGATTATATGCCATCGTCATGGTAAGTTATCATTACAAAGTACCAGTATTTGCAAGTACTAAGCATGCATTTTTGCATTTGGAATATTACCAATATCAGTTTTGCATCTTCAAAATTAATTAGTATAACATGTGCTTTATTCGCATTTATTTACAGAAAATTGACATGGATTTTCTGCACCTTTCGATGATAATTTTCAAGAAGGAAGGAATATTGTTTTAAATGTGACATTTGTACGTTTTTAAATTGTAAAGGTGTTTTTTTTTTTTTTTTTACGTTTTTACATTCATAAGTTTTTAAGCTGAATTTTCTAGAATTATGCTGTACATAAAATCTACAGTGTATTTTTTATTCAAATATACCTTAAGGCCCCGTTCACATTGAGCGATTTAACGCGCGGAAATTCCCGCGATATCACGGCTATTTACCGCGCGATATCGCTCTTCAATGCTTTGCAATGGGGCAAAGGGTCCTGCTGTCGCGGGTCGTGTGTCGCTACAGCAGGACCCTTTTTGGAGCGGATTTTGCCGCGATTCTCGCTTGCTCAATGACATACGCGCGATTTGCGAATCGCGCAGTGTGAATGGGGCCTTAATCAGGGATCATCCATGTCACAGGTTTCTCAAAGCTCTATGGGGTGTCTATAGAGAGAGCACAGCAGAATCTGATTGCCTTCAGATTCTCTCTATCTCTGATTGAAACTTCATACACATCCATTTGAACAGGAATGGGCATAGAGAAGGAAAATGTCAGTCCTCCGACTCATTCAGTTGTATGTGTAAATTTGAGCTTCAGATATTGACCTGTGTAAACAAAAGGCTGTTTTTAACAAGGCAGATAAGGAGAACACGAAAAACATGTAAAATGAAGCCTTTAGCTGCACTTGCAACAAAACATCCGATATAG
>NW_017308270.1:5148-26357 GCF_000935625.1 Nanorana parkeri | reverse complement strand
ATATAAAACAAAGATACTATATATATTACTTTGTCCTGACCATAATAAATAAAGTCAAAACACATGCAAAAACCACCATACATTCTCTTTAAATGTTTAGCATAGCATAATAAGTCCTTTACTGAATTGTTTGAAAAGTGGAAATACTGATAAACTGTCGATATAGATCTTATGTACACCGGTTCCCGTTGAGCCAAGCCTTTTAACTGTGTTTTTGCAGATCTTTAATCTAATTAATGTGATCAATCTCAGATTTAAAATAATTCACAACAGGTGCTTGGCAATCATGCATGTGCTGTTTTATTTACAATAATAAACTTCCGTAGAACCATTTAAAAAAATAGTATGTTTATACTGAGAACCTTGATAAATCCAGTTCATCCCTAGCACGTTGGTACATTGCGATAATGTAATCATCAAATGAATACCAACTGATCTCCAAAAGAACACTTACTCTGACATGCTTGAGAAATCACATGTACAAAGCTGGTTTTACCAGGCAATTAAGAACACGTTTAAACAGTGTGATTACAACAAAAATGGGAAAATTACTTCATTAGGAGGCATTTAAGCCCAAATAGCTTAAATAATATTTGCTCAAGTTAATATTTCCAGAGAGAAGATATATTTTTAAGTGTATGGAATTTAAGGAAAGAAAAATAAAAACAGAAACTTAAAAGTAGATCTACAGACAAAGCTCAGAAATCTGGAAAAGTGATATGTTGTTAGTTAAAAGTTAAAACAAACTCCGAAATTTAAGAAAACGAACGTTTGCAGAACATTTGTCAATGATATAACTGAAAATGTGTCTGGGTTGACTGATGCATATAGAATACATATGTATCTGGTGAATACTGCTTAATGACATGGGGATACTCAACAGCCCATAGAAAATATACTGTATATCCTATTGTATAATTAATCATGAATGGCAACATGTGAATCCCCAAGGATTCCCCACACTATCACCTATAAATATTAGCAATGGTGAATTTAGGTGAAGTGAGGTAAAATGCAGTAAAAAGAATTAGGACCTGTATTACTGTCAACAATTTGGGCACAGAATCTACAATGGATGTCTATAAAAAGATAATTATTACTTTATTGATAAAGAAATGGTTGGGGATCAGCACTAAAATGGAGACACCACGACCCTGATTACATTCGTAAACCAAAAAAGAAAAGAAAATTCCCATTTGAGGGAATTTCAAAGGGATGGGAGACTGGGGGGCTTAGGGAAGGGAAAAACTGGCTCTGGACGTATGAGAAGTCCCTATTACTCTCCTAAGGTACACAATTGATGACCTAGGTCATACTCAATACTTTTATCTTTATGATTAGAACAGTTCTTTGCCTCTTTAATTACTATTTGCAGAGTATACTTCTTAATCTATACCAATGAGAACTATCTTTAATAGTAGTAGATACATTTGGACCACTATTAAGAAAATGGAACCATTTGGATCAATAGACGATCTAGGATACAAGTGACTTTTATATTGAATTTATTTAAGTTATATTGACACAATGGTCATTGGTATGGATATAAAACTATCATTTTATTTAGGCGAACTCTACTAAACAATAGACGTATCTGCATACTCATGTACCTGGCAGGACCTAGATTTCACTGTTCTGTCGGGCTGCATGTGATATCCTATATATATATATATTATATGAAAGTATACCTAGTGGAACATTGGAATTTATTTACTCTATAGGTTGCTTAAGGACAGACATGGGAGCTTGCCATTCCCGGTTGCCCCTGGCATCTCCACACCTTTTGTTCCTGCCTGAGTGGAGGGGCTCCCCCGGATGCGAGTCATTTCACCATCATCATCATTTATCTCAATTATGGTATGTATTTATTTATTGATCTATATTATTAATTGTCATCTATGGTTAGTGGTTATTTCCAAGTATTGATTGCTTACAATCATATTCATACAGAATTCACAGGCTACCTCTATTAACTTCCTGCCGAAGCTACGGCGAAACGCGTCAAAGAAAGGGACAAGTACAGATTATTTGATGGAATTTGCATTAATATGATGAATAATTTGTTTATTGACTTTTTTGTGTAAAGAATTAATATAGAAACGATGAATTATTGGTATTATACATATTATTCTGTAAGCGTTCCATAGAGGTGACATGTCGTTCATGTAGTATTGTTTTAATATGAGATGTTTTTATATACCCTGTCAATTATGCATTTACCTTATTAAAAATGAATTTTATTATACTGATGAGTTACTTGACATTATGTTTAGACATACTCCCTGGCATCAGTCAGTAGACACTTTTAAAGCCCCATCTTTTCTTTTCTTTTTTGGTTTACTTTATTGATGTTATTGGGCAAAGAATACTGTCAACATTGCATCTAATTCTTTTTCTGACGCAAAGTGAAGTATTCTAAACAACAGATGTTAGACTGCCAATTCCAACCAGGATCCAGGATGTCAGGGTTGATTTACTAAAGGCAAATAGGCTGTTCACTTTGCAAGAGAATTTGCACTTTGCAGGGAATGTTTCCACTTATTTCAGGTCAATGAAGGGAAGCTCCAGGTTTTTATAAGGTCCCCTCTCTCTCACCATTTCTGATATGGGTGGAAGGCTGACTACTGACAGAACACTAAAAAGGTACATGTGCTGTTTGTTTTGGAGAACCCATTAAGGGGCACGCTGTTAGTCAGGAACTGACATAAGTTTAGTTAGTGGCTTAGACGAGCAGATGTTTTGCTTGTTTAATGTATGGACTTACTGTACAAAGTCCCCCGCAATTAACCATGTTTGTTTATTGCCTTGCTGAATAAAAGTGCAGGACAAACCTACTTGGATTGTCCCTGTCTCATGCATGGTCACCGTTGCTACTTCCAGTTGAACTTCTCTCCCTTGCAGTATGCATATACAGTGTGTGTGTGTGTGTACGTTTTTACATTATTGCTTTGGAGTGCACATGTGTTGCGTCCTAGTTTTTGCACAATTTATTTAGAATAAAAAGTATTTTTCTCATTTCATTTTTATAAATTAGCCTTTACCTATTTCTCTTTTATTTTTGAACATTCTGCCTGCTTTATGGGTCAGGGCCATTGCTTTGCAATAACAATAAGCAAGTCTACTTTTTCGTGGTCCTCTTTTCATGCTTGGTTGTGGACTTCAATGAACATGCATACACATTGGCTTCTGAACCAACTTAATGTTAATGTTAATGATTTAAAATCTCTTCACAAGGTAGAGAGAAGAGTGATTAGAATTTCTTTGTTACAACCTATAAACTTTTTTCTCAAGAGAAAAGGTCCCTGTTCTTTTATAAAAAGTGTTGGCTTTTCTGCAAAAAGCTTGCATGATACTTTCAATGGTGTGTACTTACCCAGTCAAATCTCTTGTTCTTCCAAAAACATTTCTCTACTTAGTCCAAGATGTTGATGGTGCTAATATACCTTTCCCACAATAATACTTATCTTGATGCTCAGACCCAGAAAAGAGTAGTGTGTAAATAACATCTGGCTTACAATTTAAAAGCAGAGCTATAAAAGTCTGAAATGAGAGAAAAATGCAAATTGTTATCATAAAAAAATTTAGGTGGTTAAATTAGGCACATTGCGGACAGAGCAAAATTTCATGTCTAGGACTAGTGAAAGATTTTAGTACCTGCCCAAAACTGAACTATCACCAAATAACCGTGACTCTCCAGTTGACTGAAGACTCTTCCATTTAATCCACTCTTCCATTAAAATGTGTCCTGATTTAGATTTTTCTGGATAGGGGAATAACAGCAACCCCCTCTCCCTAGGAAAACAATCTTACCTTGCAGTTTGGTAGCACTCTTATATTATCTATGTAGTAAATACTTTTTAATACTGTTTAATACTGTTGTATATTTTTGTGAAGTTAACCTTTAGTTTGAATAAATATTTATATAGCGAACTCTACCTACTGCTCAATGTATTTGCTAGGGTTGCATTAGGTTGTATCCTACTTCACAATTAACATTTATCATTTGACAAACGTATGGGTATAAGAGTACAGATGTTTTATTTCCCTGAGGTCTACTTCACATCCAAACTATGTATTCCCCTGAGAATTACATCACTGTGGTGGCTTAAATTCACTCAAGCATCATTTTCTGAAGTCTTCATACATAAATGAGTATGAGTTCCTTTGAACATTTTTTTTTAAAGCTACTATATACAATAATTTGTCACTTAATATCAGCTAATGACAGAAACTTGACTTTCCACTGTGCCAAAGATGATGCAATTTTCAAAAACATATTAATTTTATTGATTTAATTTATAAGTCATTGGAAATGCTGTAATCTATTTAGATGTGCAAAGTATGACATACTCTGTTCCACTGACTGTTTTATGAAGCCACACAGTGTTGCTTCCTTATTGGAGCTTAATTTTTTACCTTTGTATGTATCATTTACAAAAAATAAAGAAACAAAAATTTCAGTAAGAACAATCACCAGTAAGCTATTATATTTAGTAGGGGTGTTCAGATATCAAGTACCGTACATGGTGCAAGTACAAGTACAGATACTTTTCCAGCTCCAAGACTAGACTAGAGAAAAACTAAAAAGCTAGGAGGCAGCTGTCATTTTTAAAAAACATTAGCTATTGTGCTACTGGGATTTGTGCATCCCTGTTTTACTGTATGATTTGTTTTATATACAGTATATACACAGTGTATATATATAGATAGATATATATATATCTATAGATATCTATCTATATAGATATCTATAGATATCTATATAGATAGATATCTATAGATATAGATATATATATATATATACAGTATGCATCTATACCATTTTTTCCAGACCAAGTACAAGTACTGATACTTGTCCAAGTACTTACAGATACAATTTACTGATACATTTTTGTTTATTGTCATGTTCATTGACAGTTTTTCTAAAACAAACAGACTAATGATTTCAGGACAGTGGTGGAGCGCCAGGGCCCTGTCCCAGCTGCAACTTCTGTAACTCTGGTACGGTTCTCGTAAAAATGGCAAGTGGTATCTGAACTGCTATCTAAACATCCCTAAAATTTAGTTAGCGGCAGCTAGCGAGGATTGATCCTCTGTTGGTTAAACTGCATTGTGTGTGATGTGTTGTCTGAAATCCGCAAATGCTGAATGCAAATTACATTTCATATTCATAGTTGAATGGTGTGTTTTTACAATTAAGCATGACAAGAGTATTTCAGAGGAAGTCCACCCCTGTTCCACTGCACACCCTTCCCCTTTTACCACATGCATTCACTCAGAACAAAATGAGACCACACAAAAGTGGAATTTATTGGTCATAGCAGTCCTTTGTTACAAAACCCGTCCAATAAATAACAATAATTAACAAGGATGGATTGACAGTCCTTGAAGGCACAGAAAGAAACAACCAACCAGAGCATTGTCTCTGTGGCCTGAATTCTCTAACTTTGTAGGCCATCAACGGCACCATGCCGCCTCAGGGACGATTACAGAAACTTAATACAGTATACCCACCCGCACATTGATCCAGAATTTCAACAATTGAACCACACTAAAATGGGACGCCATACCTTAGATGGATCTCTGCACATTTTTTACTCAAATGAATTATTTCAAAAACCCTCAAACCGCACACTAACTGCAATTACATTATCAACAAAGAATAAATAACAAAAGTAGTCAAAGTGCAGGATGGAGGGTGGGCAGCTCATCAATCTCTAGTCAACTTGTGAATGCCCCTGCCCTGCTCCTCTCTGCCTCTCATCTCAGAAGGCCTCTGCTACCTGGGACCCCAAACACCAACCCGGTAAAAGGACCTTCTCTTGTTTTCTATTTTTTAAACATACACCCACTTCGCATCCCTGTCACATGTACTTTAGACCTTTGCCCTTTATCTCATTTGCTCCAGGCCCTTCTATATGTATAAACTACTGCTACTGCAGCTGACAAGACCATTAAGGGCCAGGGATAATGGACTTCCTAACTACCCCTTGTTGCCTGTTGTTTCACTTGTGCAGTTCTAGAGGAACTGTACATATTGTACATGCAAGCATTTTGTGAGGGTTGTGGGTGTCTTAGTTCCATCACTGGTCACATACTTTTACTCTCTAAATAAATATATAGATATGACAGTTTTGTAACCAGGGTGCTATCAGAACTTTCCCATAGTGCAATCAGAAGCAGAATACATCCACACCTGTCAACTGTCTCTGCCAGGGCACAAATAGTTGGCATATAGAAGTACCTGCTGGTCTTATGAACCTTCTACTGCAGAAGTTAAAGTGACACTAAACTCAAGAGTTAAACCTTAAAAATGCATTCAAGTACCTTAACTATTATCAAAAATGTATCTTATTTGTGTATTACCTGACTGTAGATCCTCAAATCATCTCTGAATTGGTGCTGACATTGTCCTTCTTTCTGGAGGGTGGCTACTTTTGTTGCCCATGGTCCCTGTGTGTGTTCCTCAAGCTCACTCCCATATTAGAATATAATTTCAATACAAATTAGCTAACTAAATGTGAGATTGTAGTCCATCACAGGAGCGAGCTTGGAGAGGTGGCTACTTTACACTTTAAGTAAGTCATTTTAAGTAAAAAACCCTAATAATAGGTATAGTGGGAGTGGATTACTGCTGCTTATTATAAAAATTACACACAAAGTGCTGTGTTTCTGACACTTTAATGATGAAGAACTGCAACTGCAACAGTTAAGGCTCCAGGCGCATACCAGTCCCCTCCTCTTTTCTCATTCATTCACGAAAAGTCTTGTATTTTTTATTACAGAATGCAAGGCATTCTGTGAATGGACAAAGCCATCCGTTTCTACTTTACATATTATTAAGGGTAACTAACGTGTGCATTAATAAGTCGATGAGTTCTGCTTTGAGGTTGATGAGTTCATCATGAAGGCAATGCTTTTAAAGCAATGGGTATGAAGTTTGAGTAAACTGATTGCAATAATAGCCATATCATTTTTGCAATAATGGACATCTTTCCTTTGGCAGTGAAATGTAACTCGTAAGGTGCTGCTAAGCATATTCACTGTGGCAATAACAAGCAACTTTTCTTCAGTAAATGCTGGAACCTTCTGTGGCACTGGCCCATCTATTTTCTTCATTTTAATGCCAGTGCAATTTTAGGAATTTTCTTTAGCATTGGTGGACCATTGTCTGCAGCAGCCTTAGATCCAGCATGTTTAATGATAGCAGATCTGCTCTAAAGTATCTATGTATCTGATGTAAAGTATTTTGGCCCTTTGTTACTTCAATCCTAATGTTTAAAGTCCTCTATAACTTTAGCTTGATAATTGCCTTTGGTGAGCCTTTTTCAATTATAGAAAATATGTAATAGTTCTTAATATCTGTTTTCTGCATTTTTCCCAGAAATGTGGTTTTGGGAACTGTAACCAGACCATTGGCCCAGATTGTCTAACTGTTCCACTAACACAAACCATATATCATCATCTTTATTTGCAGGAAATTTGGTCAGCATACCCAAGCAGTCAAAATGCAATTACTGCATGCAACTTACTTCACTGCATCTATATTGGTCATCTTATTTTGTTGCAATTCGCAATGCCAAAAGAATACGATTTTTTATGCTATTTTTATATTTTTGCTTTTTGCTATGCACTAGCATTCATGTAAAATTGCAATTTCCACTTCCAAGTTTTTTTATAATCATAAAACAAAGTACTGGAATATTTTTCAATGCAGCTCCTTATTGAAAATAGCTTTATTAACTGAATCATCTTCTTACTCTATACAGCAGTAATTCAATTAGGTGGTGTCAGTATGTCCACAGCAGGATATCTGTATCTGTGCTTTGTAGCAAAATGAAGGAGATTTAAATTTGATTAAAGTTTATTACAATTGCGAATTTTGTTTTCAAATTTGCATCGCAAGAACTTATGAAAGAAAAAAAAATAGTGACTTATATTAGGTGAATATTAAGAACACTTAACCCGTGTCAAAGGTCCTGTGAAGCGACGTAGTCAGTATTAGTGAAACTTGCTGCTTGAATTCTTTGGTTATACGATTAAATCTTGCCAGTTTTATTAGTACATATTTAATAACATATGTAATATTATGCATTGTAAGTTTTATTAACTTCCCTGTAATAATGAAAGTTTGGAAGGATCCTAGTATGTAGCAATGATAGGCAATCTGTTGCTTTACAAATGCTTTGAAATTTACAGGGTTATTCAAAAAGGGTGAAGAGTTTGGAGAAGACAGGAGAAGTGAACAATCGAGGACAAAATAGCTGATTTGGAAAAATTCTCCAATTCAGCTCACTTACCAGTTCAGATATTTTGGCCTAGATTGCTCACTCCTGCCTTCTCCAAACTCTTCACCCTTTAGTGAATAACCCTGCTAGGTCCATAGCACCTGTTAAGTGGGCCATATATCCATGTTATGGTTTTACCATATGTTTATCTTCAAGCTTAAATTTTCACTGGTTAATGTGCCCCATATTTTTCAGTCGTATTCTCCAAGTGGTAATTCCAACTCCAATCAGGTAGTTAGGCACGCATTCCCAGCGCAGTGATTTCTGTGATATACGGTAATTCCAACATGTTACATTTTTGCAGCTACTACACTCCCCTTAGCACATTATTGCATAATTGCCAACTAGCTATTGGCAGACTGTGTGATTTCTATGCTGCGCTCCAACCACGCTACCAGGTTTCCATGACTACCTATGAAGCGGCATCAGATACAGCTGGGAATGCCTATTCTCTCACTGGCCTCTCAAATCATAGGCGTTCTTGTTCTCCCTTCGTTTATTTCTTCCTCTTTACACTGAGTTCTCTGAATGCCCAGGTAAACTTGCTGCTATGATCGGTTAGATGTTTCTTTAGAGGTTTTCATTTTTATTTGTGATGAGACGTGGCATTCATGTTGTTTATTTGTGATTTCAAATTCTCGTGGGCTGTGCCCTCATTATGACATTACGGGGAGGTACTCAGCAATTTGTGTGCTGTATAAGGGTATATATATGGCTCACACTGTTGCCACTATGTTTGCCCTGATGAAGAGACCCTGAGTGGTTCTGAAACGTTGGCTATGCAAAGTATGTGACATGATTCTGCAATAAAAAAACACAAGGATTTGAGTTCATCTTTTAAGTGCTGGTGATCCTCATTGCTGTTAACTTTGGATATGCACGGCACCATCCATGGACATCACTACGAGCACCACTGCTAATGCAAGCATACTAGGTCTTGATTGCTTTAAGGAGTGCAGGGGATACCTCTGGCTACCAGACTGTGTGATAGGTCATTTCTGTTGACCAGTGTTTGGTTGTTTTGTTCAGGTATAACCCTGACCTTATTTAGAATATATTTGTATACTGGGACACTTGATGACAGTATACCAGGGGACTTGTGCTCACGAGTCTGCTTATTATTTAACAGGGAGGAAAAATTTGAACAAGCAAGTTACATTTTCCTAATTAATACATGTGTTTTTATTCTGCTCTTAGTGCCTTGTCTTTAGCATTTTCAACTGGAGGTTTCCTTTAAGCTCAAGCATATGGATCAACAGCATTTGCTATTAATACTTCTGTTACTTCAGAATATTCCTGTTTGTAATTGCTCAACCTGCATAGATTATCACTAGGCAACATCTCTGTATTTTACAATATCCATAGATATCACAGCAATTATTAATTTCAAGTTGTATACTTCCCTTAGCATCTGAAAGCACCAACTCACAGATCCACAGTATACGTTAGTTATAGCATACGCTGCCAGGTTTTTCTTTAAAGCAGAGCTTCAGGAAAATTCACAATTTCAGTCTCAATAATGTGTCACATATACTGTATATGTCCTAACTATTTGTTAGCGAGCAGAATTCAACACCTTTCTCCCTCTGTAACCATTGTAAAGGGTGCTCATCTGAACAGTGACTGTTAGAAAAAAAAAGTGAATGTATCTAAACTCCAATGAAAGCACCAAACAATAAAGTTTGTTGCT
This sequence comes from Nanorana parkeri, assembly GCF_000935625.1. NCBI lineage: Eukaryota > Metazoa > Chordata > Amphibia > Anura > Dicroglossidae > Nanorana > Nanorana parkeri. The sequence goes on along the minus strand of NW_017308270.1, from coordinate 16,379 downwards.
CTCATTGGACTTTATATACATGAATAGTCAATCCTGGGTTCCCTTGTTTAAGGAACATCCTATTTCTGTTGAGAGTGGACTCACTGGAGCCTTTGTGCTTTATCATATTCTGACCTGATCTTCTGATTATATGAATCCCGCTCCTCACCTTGACTTTTTCCAGATGTTAAAAAAAATAGTTGCTAAGATTCTTCTTTCTTAGTCGTCTTTCCTACTCCAGCCTGTGGATTGGACAGTGAAGCAGCATCGACACATTGAAGAGGTTATGTCTTACCTCCTCAAATCATGTTCACAGTATTGACAGCATTGTACAACACTAAAAAGCCCTCACTGGCTCCTCCTCTGCAGGTTCTGCTGTACTGGGGTAAAATTAAGCTTTTCTAAAAAGTTACTTATATTAGTGCTTTTGAAAAATATTATTAAATGAGTAACTGAATAAACAGTGTTTGTTTGTTGTTTAAACGTCCCCAAAGATCTGCTTCAGGTCCTCCACGCTCATGTAGTAATGTTCAGAGTGGTATTATATCACTGTGGAAAAACTTTTTTTTTTAAGAACTTCAGAAAACTAATTGATCCACCCCTACTTCAGTTTGGTAAAATGCAAATGCTCCATGTACTAGACTGAACTTTCCATGCAGTCTCATGCTTTGTGTAATAGAGAAGGCTTCCAAGGGTGAACTCGGCCTTTCTCAGAAAGTAAAACAAAACATGGCTTGATTATACTTAGAAGAGATAACAAGATTTACTGGCCTTAGATGCTTTGCACAAGTCATAATTTGCCAAAAAATGATAATAACAACTAAAAAATGCTTTGAATAAAATATTTTCTGATGTAATCAACATGTGTGGCTGCTTTCCCTTACCCTAAAGTTTAGTTTTCAGTTTATTAACTTTTTTTTAAGACTTTTCCTTACTGAATTTTTAAATTGCAGCTGTTTAAAACAGTTCAGTGGTACGTCACAACTGAAAGGGCCTGACAGTAATGTATTTAGGTATCTGCATTCTATTGAATATTTTAAATCTACAACTACAAAAATGTACTGTCGATTAGTGTGTTCTATTGCTCCAGCATCCCCCTTTCTCTGCAGCCTCAATAATACATTTTGGATAGGTATAACAATTTAATGTGGCAGAGAGAGAGAGAACGGGGCTTCGTTTAGCGGGGGTCGTGACGGCGCCCCCCCTCAGTCCTGCGCCCGGGGCAAGTGACCCCCCCGCAGCCCCGGTTGTTACGCCACTGATCACGTGATAACAACTTTCCTATCCATTCAGAAGCCTAGTGAAAAGGCTGGACTGCTCAGTATTGTAGAAAACTGACATTACAGTGTATGTTAAAGAGACACTAAACTCACAAATTAAATCTTAAAAAACCATTCAAGAACCTTGACTATTAACAAAAATGTAGCTCACTTGTGTATCATTCAGATGTAGATCCGCAAATCATCTCTGAATTGGTTCTGACACTGTCCTTCCTTCTGGAGTGTGGCCACTTTTGTTCCCCATGATCCCTGTGTGTCTGTACAATACAAATTAGTAAATAAACCGAAGATTGTAGCCCATCGTGGGAGTGAGGTTGGAGTGGTGGCTACTTTACAATACACACAGAGACCATGGGGAACAGAAGTAGCCACCCTAAAAAAGGAAGGACAGTGTCTGTTCCAATTCAGAGATAATTTGAAGACCTGCAGCCGAGGGATAAACAAGTATGGTACAGTTTTGTTCATAGGTAAAATAAAATTGAATGCATGTTTAAGATTCAACTCCAGAGTTTAGTGTCACTTTAAGTCAAAACATTTTGAGGGACATTTATCAAAAGTGGAGCAGACAAAATCTGGAGCAGCTGTGCATGGAGACCAATCAGCTTCTCTCTTTCATTTTCAAATCTTAACTGGAAAAATTGAAGAGGGAAGCTGATTGGTTGCTGTGCTGTCACATTAGTTGTATAAAAAACGCACAATTCATAGTCATAGTTAATATTCACATTGATGTGGGATGAGAATTTATACAGTTTATTTTACTTAAGCCATATATTGTGAGCATCATTATGGCTGATTCATGTGCTGCCATCTCGTGGTCATACTGGGTATTGCATGTTTTTCTGTGTTCCCTCCCGTCTATGATGTATTTCCCCTTGTGTGTAATCCACCACCCTTCTTCTCCACTAGTGTAGTGTCATGGCTGACAGTGACATGACCACATGTTAATCTGCATTGCATGCTTGGAAACATTACTATATTCGACCTTCAAATACCGTCTATTCATTCATCTGCTGTATCCTGTTGTTTGCTGTAACCCTGCTGCATTCAAATAAAGCACCTTCGTGGATGAAAAGGTATTTGGTGAGTTCAGCTATCTGATTAAGGATTGTCCTCAGTGATTATATCTGCTTGTACAGGCCAGGCATAGAGGTCTCAGCAAGGGATAAATCGCTAATACAACAATCGGAGTCAGAATTGTTGCCACAGGCAACTGCTCCAGATTCTGTCTTCTCCAGTTTTGATAAATTCCCCTCATTGTTTTTAAATTTGGATAGAATATTGAATGGTTACAACCTCTGTCTCTTTTGTTTTTTTTGCTCACATTTATCAATCTGTCCTGCTCCTTGAAGGCGCAGAGACACACTAGAAGCAGAGCACAGCACACAATGGCAGCTGAAGACCTCCAGTGTGTCTCTGCAATGAATAATCAGATTATAAAGTAAGATGTGCCTTTACCAACACACGTAGCTAGTCAGCAAAAATTATATACTTTGATTGAATGTCCCAAGAGTGGGTAGTGTGAAAATTTGGTGGTGGTCGGGACAGTAACAGCCCAAATAACTCACATTTATCAGTCTATCCCACAGAGAAGAAGGGTGCTCAGATAGTGGTGCACTGTGCAAATCCAGAATTATTGGATGATGAAAGTTAGCCGAAGGGATACATTCCTGCAAAGTGAACAGACTATCTGCCTTTAGTAAAGCAACCCTAATGTCTTTTTTTCAACCAAAGAGTTGATTCCTAAACAAAAAAAACACATGATGGTAAATAACAAATTTATTTTTGGATATTATGTTTATCTGACGTTCCCCTTTTAATAGTTTATTATACAGTAAAATGATGCAAAGAAAGACGAAAAACACTGTGTGGCCAAAATAAAGACAATCTGTAATGTAGAGAAGAAGAAAAAAACCTCCATCCGCTTACTGGTCTATTGTGCCTTGTTATGATTGAGACAATAGTAATTGTGAATACAGGTTGTTCTCACAAAGTCTTTGACCTTGACTGCTTCTTTCACTGGAACATTTAACCTATAGTCTTTGATTTCCATTTGCTGAATGATGCCTATTGCAGGGCTTAATGCTCTGCTAGGTTCCCTTTTCATTTTGCCTGTCCCATATGCTGCTCCAGTGGGATATGTCATTCACAGCTAAATTTAACAATTACAGTTGCCCTTCCAGTGACAATTGAATTATTTGTTTTCCTGACCTAACCGCCTGTTTATATTTCCGTTCGATGTAATCAACATTCATAAAATGCCTCTTCTCATAGTTCAAATTCTCAAGCATATGGCCCGTTTAAAGACTGAACATCAAGAATCGGCATAGGATTATGTTTCCCCCTCCAGGTAAGAATTTCCAGACTTGTTATCAGCTATATCATTATAACATTACTCCATTTGTTACTGTACCAGGAAACACAATCCATGCATTATAGTCCACATAAAAAGCTGTTTCTGTAGCATCTTGTCATCATTCTGCAAGCCAAGCTTTGAAGCCGTTTCGTATTCAGATCTCAATGCATAAGAGCAAAGGCTCGATTCCTCAGTATGGTATTATATACCCAGATGGGGTTAATTGCTGGATAAAAGAATGGCTCCTTTCAGTTTACCTTTATGCAACCTCACTCACCCTGGATACGGAAGACAGGAAAGTTGTTGATAAATATCAAACTTTCCAATCGGAATAGAGTTCATCGTTGGATTTGAAATCTTAAACTTAATCCAAAACCAGAAAAGCAGATGCTTCTCATGAGTCTTTTTAGAATGAAAATTATTATTTTCTTTTCAGTCGTAACGCTGATTGTTAAGTGTTAATTAATTATAAGACTTACAAGTTTAGAGATTATCTTGCTTATCGTTATGGCAGAAATATTATCAAAAGTCAAATAAATAATATAGAATGATGGAAGTGTTACAATGAAAGGGAATATACACTGAATGGCCCGATTATTATGACCACCTGACGTTTGTAGGCAAATGAGCTATAATTTGGCTCTGAAGTTGCTAGAGGGCCAGACCATTATAAATAGGGAAGGAGGTTGTTTACCACGACAGTAGAAGTGATTTTTTCCGGAATATATGGGTAAACAACGCGATTTAACAGCCTTTGAACGTGGGATGATTGTTGGCGCTCGGAGCCATGAAGCGAGTATAAGCAAAACAGCAGAATTCGTTAAATGTTCAAGAACAGCTGTTGTTAAAGTGTTTAAAGACTGGACTGTCAGCCGAAAATCTGGGTTTGAACGTGCGAATTGTGGCCGTCAGCGACTAGTCAATGTTAGGGCAGAACGGAGAGTGGCAAGACTGGTACAAGACAGCAGAAGGGCAACAGTGCATCAAATTACTGCAGATCTTATTCAAGGATCCTCTCAAATGATCTCTGAACGCACTGTTCACCGTACACTGCATCGTATGGGATATGGAAGCCAAAGGCCTGTTCGAACACCTTTGCTGTCTGCAGTTAACAAGATAAAACGTCTCCAATTCGCACAGGAACACAAGGATTGGACAGTCGAGCATTGGAAAACAGTCATGTGGTCCGATGAATCACGTTTCCAGTTGCATCATGCAGATGGCAGAGTGAGAATTTGGCGGGAACAGCATGAAAGCATGCACCCCACATGCATGTGTACAACCCTTCAAGCTGGTGGGGGCAGTGTTATGGTTTGGGGCATGTTTTCCTGGCATGATTGTGGCTCTTTAATTCATGTGGAACAACGTCTGAATAGCACAACATACCAAAGTATAATTGCTGATCAAGTTCATCCTATTATGTTGATGTCGTATCCCAATGGAGATGGCTTCTTCCAAGCCATCTCCAAGTGCAGGAGTGGTTTCAAGAACATGAGAGAGACTTTACCTTGCTTAGGTGGCCCCCGCAATCACCAGATCTCAATCCAATTAAGCATTTGGGGGACGAAGTTGAAAGGGCCATCAGGTGGCTGGTTCCACAACCATCAAATATCTCAGAACTGGACAGTGCTATTCATCAGGCATGGTGTCAGATTCCTTGCATCACCTTTCAACATCTCATGAAGTCAATGCCAAGAAGAATCGCCGCAGTATTGAAGGCAAAAGGTGGCCCAACGAAGTACTGATGGGGTGGTCATAATAATCTGGCCACTCAGTGTATATTAAACAACATTTGCATGTTTGTTGGATAAAAAGATCCAGACTGATTTATTTGCTCATATCTCACTATGGATACCTCCGGCTCTCTAATCTTATATTGCAAAGAAGGTTTGAAGAAAGGGCCACTTGGTTATTGTAGAAATCCTTTACTATCTCTGGTTCTGACAAACATAATGTAAGCAAAGATAATGCAAAAGGTAGGTAAGCTGTGTCCTTGTTTTCATTTTTTCACTCTTGGCATACATTCTATCCTCCTCCTGCTGTGCCAGTTAAGATCCAAGTCCTGTGCCAATTAAGCACTAACCACTTTAATGCAACTGCATTAAAACCAAACTCAATAATTCACTAGCAGATTTTACAATTAAAAAAATCAGCTCTCACTGCAAAACCCTCCTCCTCTTAGGCACTGTGGCCCGAAGACTCACCACTCTGCATTTCAGTGCCATCCTTCTTCAGGGTTTAATGACACCAAGCATCATTTAATCCATTTACTGTGAGCCCAAGTTGTCAAGGACACACCCCCTAGAGGGTGAACCATAGTTCCATGCTGCACTCACAAAAGAATGTGTCAGAAAGGCAAGCCACATTATAGATGCTGCTCTCTGAAGCCTTTAGGACCCATCCACCACCAGAGCAAGATGAAGAGAAAGATAATCCATGACACCATGTAACCATACTAAAGACACCTAGAAAAAAAGGTAAATGTGTAGATGTTTTCAAAAATATGAGAGGGGAGGGAGTGATCTAAGAGAGGGGAGGCAATAAATGGGAGGCTAGCTGGAGATGGGCTTTAAAGAGTATAAGTTGTGGAATACTTTGTATAACGGTGATGTTCTAATATGTTGAATGAATATTGAGGCTTTCAGACACTGAACCTCTTCCTCACTTTACCTGTTGGATCAAGTATGGAAACAAATGTGCCACAAGAGGGGTCTTAAACAACCTACATTCTCATTTTCATTATTGAAGGTGCCAAACAGAGCATCTATCTACACAAGCTTACCATGTTATGCCAAACTACATGGTTTGTTAGACATGTGAAATTACCTTGAAACCATGCACTATTTTCTCTGCTTGCCATGATTATCTGCAAATGTTTACTCCCACACACAATCATCGCAATAATTGAATGTGATTTATGGAGGCCAACATCGAGATTGTTGAAGATTTGGTCTCATGCAAGACACACCAGCATTGTAATACTTGGGTATGCTTGGGTCTACTTGGGTCTGCTATGAGTACATTTTATTTAATACAGAAGCTGTTTATATGTAAAATTAGTAAAGAGTTATTTAGAGTTCTTTTCACAGGTCTAGTATAGCTTCTTGCCCTGGCTGACAAGAATCTACATAATATTTTGGGGCACGACTAGATAGGGCTAAGGAATGGAGCTTTGCATCTGACTTATTAATACTGGCTCCTGATTATTCTGATATGCTAGTCAATCTGCCAAAAGTATTCACACAGTTTCTAAAACATTTGAAGAAAAACATGGTCGTCCAATGTAACCCAATGGGGTTTATTAATTAAAGGCAAAAAGGGTGTTCACTTTGCAAGGTAATTCACACTCTGCATGGGAATTTTCCTTTAACTTAGTGAATGAGGAGTAGCTCTATGTGCAAGCAAAAATATGTTTTTTTTAAATTATATTTTATTTATTATATTTTTAATTATTACTACTTTTTTATATTAATATATTTATTTTTATTTGTCTTGCTTATCATTGTGTATTTTTTTTGCAAAGTATAATTTCACCAAATTCACTAAGCTAAGGGAAAATTCCCTTGCAAAGTACAAACTCCCTTGCAAGGTAAACAGCCTATTTGCCTTTAGTAAATCAACAATCAAGTAGAGGAAATCCTTATTTAGTGAAAGTGATAAAATTGTGTTGATATTGTGTGAAGTGCAGCAGCCATAGCATAGTTAAAGTTGATATAAACCCTATCAGGGAAAATGTACAGTATACTGAAATGCCCTCTTTTATTCACCAACAGAAGCGCATGTGAAGGGGGATAATGCAGTGATACAAGGGACAGTGTTGTAACCATATAAGTGTTGGAACTAGGATTTTAATGACAGGATCACCAGGCACTATTTTACAGAAAGTTGAAGATTGGAAATTACTTTTGAAATTTGACATTTTAGTGATTGGGCATACTAATTGTATACTTTAAAGCATTATCAAGTTTAAAGAAAAACAAATGTTCACATATATTAAAAAAAGGAAAAAGTTTAGAGCCTTGTATTCTCAACACATTTAACTATTTTATCCAGAGGAAGGCAAATGCATCTTAAAAAGTATAATGCAATTTGCTAAACTAAAGGAATAAAAAATCCTTCCTGAAGACAATCATGTAACTCCTTGGATTGTACTATGTATTTCTTATTGATAAGCAACTAATCGCTTTTCTGTTTTACTGCAGTGAAAGTGATTGGTGACTATACTTTGCACATTGCTCATTACCTAAATGAATGAGCTTGCAGAAATATATACAATATCCACATACTATTTACGTTACAAGTCATCTGCATATAACAAATTTAAAATGTGCGAGCAAAGATTATGATGTATTCTTGTTGGAAAATATGGAAAATGCAAGTTTATACTTATGCATACATTTTTCTTTTTTTTAATTTCATACACTGACATTCATTATTCCCTTTATATGTGCATTTCTGTGGACTGTTTATGGCAGGTTAGACTCTCAACAGGTTCACAGTGAAAAATGCTAAGGTAAATATTGAAAGGTGTTTCATTTAGTGAAAATAAACTGAACTTTTTCTTAGCTTGTGAGATTTCCTATTGGTTTGAATATAATAAGACAGATTTTAATATTATATAATTTATTCTGTGAGTTATGACTTAAATCTGCGATCACCGTAAAGTAACTCTGTATTGAGCACCAAATAAAAAATATAGTGACCTTAGCATGCCTTCTTTACCCTTCCAGTGCCCCCTGACTGATTGACTGGCCTCTGGAAACCCCTCTAAAACTTTTATTCAACTTTCTGAAAGTTACACAGGTCCATCTAGTTCAACGTGTGTGTGTGTGTGTGTATGTGTGCGTGTGCGTGTGTGTGTGTGTGTGTGTGTATGTCAATAACAATTCCCATAACACTGTATACAATGTAAACTGAGAAACTCATCTAAGTGTTCTTTTAAGTTATCAACACTTATAGCTGAGACAGCTAACTAATGAAGGGAATTGTACATTTTTAGTGCTTTGTAGTAAAAAACACCTTGCGCAGTCTGAGATTATAACGCATCTCACCCAACTTCATGTTGTGCCCTCGTGTCTTCCTCAGAGTTCAGTTTAAATAGTTTATCCTCTATACTGCAGTCCCCATTAATGAGTTTGTAAATTGCAATTATGTCTCCTCTTAGGCGTCTCTTCACTAAAGAAAACAAGTTTCATTTTTGAAGTTTATCCTTAAGTCAGGCCTTCCATCCCTCTTATTCATTTTCTTTCCCTTCTCTGAACTTTCTCTAGCTCAAGAACATCCTTCCTGAGGATTTGTGACCAAAATCTAATCGTGTAATCAAGATGTGGCTGAATCAGTGTTTTATAAAGTGGTAGAATTATATTTCTATCCTTTGAAAAATCCCTCTTTCAATACACAATAGTATTCAACTCGATTTGTTAGCAATAGCGTGGCATTTCATGCTACTGCTGAGTCTGTGGTCTATAAGAACCCCTAGATCTTTCTCCATCTCTAATTTACCCAGTGGAGCACCTCCTAAAAACTATTTTGGATGCATGTTCTTAGCTTCCAGGTGCATAGCTTTACATTTTTCTATATTGAAACTCATCTACCATGTTGCTGCCCATTCCTTAATTTTATCCAGGTCTTGCTACAGTGATTCTATTTCTTGTTGTGAACTTATTGCCCTTCATAGCTTGGTATTGTCAGCAAACACTGAGACTGAGTTATTTTTTCTACCCTCTATATAATTTATGAATAGGATAAACAGAATTAGTCTCAGGCTTGAACCCTGGGGCACTTCACTCACAACTTTGGACTATTTAGAGAATGAGCCGTTTATCACTACCCTCTGGATCCATTCCTGCAACCAGTTTTCTACCCATGTGCATACCGTTTCTTCAATGCCAACAGACCTTCATTTGTAAATTACACATTTGTGGGGTACTGTGTGGAACACCTTATTAAAGTCCAGATAAGTTACATCTACTGGGCTTTTAGTACTCATTCCTCATAGAATGTCAAAAGGTTGGTCTGGAAAGAATGGTCCTTCATAATTCCACAACAATGCCTTCTATACAGTAAAAAAATTGGCCCATGTTATTGTCTGCCAGAATGGGAGACTTTTATAACATTAAACAGGTACTGTTCATTTTTCATACATTTCCTTAGTGGCATTCTTAAAGCCCAACTTCAGGTTTCACCAGGCAGTAATAAAAAAATAAAAAAAATAAAAAAGCTAAGGCTTCAATACTCACTTTCAATATGAAGAATCTCCCAAAGTACACTTTCTCTGCCACAAGAGGTCTTCAGACTTCCTGGGCGAATGATGACCAGCATCCCTGTACCCAGAAGACGGTGTATATACTGTGAGTGCAGGGTATGCTGAGCATTCTCCATAAGGGTGTCACCACAAAACCCATCATTAATAGAGAACGGATGCAGAGAGCAGCCCTAACATCATTACATCACCTCTTCTCTCTGCATCAGTGAGGATCGTCCAGCTCAGAAAAGAGACAAAGAGTTCCCTGCATGTTATGTGACTGGTCTAAAAACCTCTGGAAAAGGTAAATAAAAAAAAAAGTAAAAAGTACATGCAAGAAGGCCACACAGGGTTGATGGGAGAAGAACAGAGCCTGCAGTTGAGTTTTAACAAATTCATGAATTGTGCATCTCAAAGAGCATCTCCATAATCTTTAGTGACAAGCTTGTTTTTCTTTCATGTCTCTTTCTTTTCAGCTAAAGCGTATTGGATAAATGCCAATGGTTGTGCAGTCTGAATTTTCTCTATTTGTCATTAATATTTATTCTATATATTTCACTATTTAGGTAACAACCATTTTATTATATCTGAGTCTTCGAAATGCAAGAGGAATTTAGCTTGTTTCAAGATGAATTTCATGAACAGTCAGCACCAATACATCTTCTGTAGTATCTTGATAGAATTATTCACTGGCACTTTATCGTACCTATACAATTTATTTCTAAATGCAAAAGAAATTTAACGCAGAAATCCATGGAATTAACAATGTCAACCCTTGCAGTGGGGTTAACCCCCCCCCCCCCCCCCCCCCACCCCCCCCCCCACACACACACACACACACACACTGGAAGGGTTAACTGCTCTCATTTTGGTATAGGGGCTGGATAAAAGTAGATATACTCACCTGTTCCTTGATCCTGTCTGGCTGCTATACACATCCCAGAAGCCTCTTCCCAACTGGACTCCAGTCCCATGACGTCAGCATGTCTAATTCAAGGTCCATTCACCTGGATTAGACCTAAGGAGGAAAAGGGGCATACAACAACGGGAGTGAAGGGCGACAGAGGTGAGTGCTGACTGCCGCAGGACTGAGGATCAGGTGAGCATATCTTCTATATTCCGGCCCCTAGATAATCAATTATAAATAATTAGCATGCATCCCTTGCAGTGCAGGCGTAGCCCCACTGCAAGGGTTAACTTTGTTAATTTCTGGAATTCTCAACCGTTACCGCAATGTATAACAGTTAAATCAATAGCAGAGGCCTCACAGCCTCTGCTATTGTCATCAAGTAGTCACATTTATGGACTTATTTTCCCACATACATTTCTGCCATTGTCAACAGGCACCAAAGACAACAAAGGTTTTAAGAATATT